>NC_084595.1:4833970-4998970 GCF_033807715.1 Cololabis saira | reverse complement strand
TATGACTTGACTTTTTTCTTTTCCAGAAATTTAACAACTAAAATTAAATTAATAAAAGTAAATAAATACATACAATTTTACATCATAAAACAGATTGATTCATGCTCACCTTATAAGTGTAAGAGGAGATTTATTTTTGTTAAGAAGGTTATTTCATCATTTTATAAATCTATTCTTTATATTGTGATGTAAATCAGGGACTATAATGACACTAGTCAGTTTATCTGTAGTTTGTCTGTTTTAGATTGGGCGGAGTGATACGCCACAGTACGGCACTAGGTGCTGTGTTGATGTTCTAAAATCCTACACTGTTGAGGGACATTAAAGTACACTGGAACTCTGAAGAAGTTTCCCCGTGTTTATCCTACTCACCACCCCAAAAAGGTTTAATTTAATAAGGTAAGGCTTAACTCCCCACCAGACTTACATAAGTAAAGGTTCAGACGACCTCAAAACGGGACTAGTTTCTTCTGAGCGGAGGAAGATTTTGGTCCGCGGGTCGAGGCGCGGTTGTTACTAGTCAACACAATAGATTAATATTAATAACCCAATATTGCGCTACAGTTTGTCACCTCCACGACACGTATCGTGACGTTTTTGTATCGCAAAATTTCATGGCACGATATATTGTTACACCCCTAATATATATATATATATATATATATATATATATATATATATATATATATATATATATATATATATATATATATATGTATATATGTATATATGTATATATATATATATATATATATATATATATATATATATATATATATATATATATATACATATATACACACACACACATATATACATACTAGTGATGCACCGAAATGAAAATTTGTGGCCGAAACCGAAACCGAAAATAATAATAAACACTTGGCCGAATACCGAACATGGTTCTTCAGCAGTTTTTCATTTATTTTGCCAATTTTTTCACCATTGCATAAATCAAATACATTTGATTTAGGCTTTTCAAAGAAAAAAATCTTTTACAAAATTACAAGGTAGAAAATATTTATTGAACATAAAAAAATGAAAATGTTTTAATTTCCCAGCATTATGTTGTTTTGGTTCCACCTCCTGGTGAATGTTAGGTAAAATTCTTATGGGGTTAGTTTTTGGTTGCCCAACGATTATTGTTTGTGGTGCGCAACGTTACGGGACGGACACTTATTCCACCGAACACCGAAAGTGTTTTTTTGCTATTTTCGGCCGAACAATTTCGGTTACCGAACAATCGGTGCATCACTAATACATACATACACACGTCCATAGCTACATGCCCATGTGTATTATCCCTTTGTTTTATATTTATTAATCATTTTGTATTTATAGGAGCTTTTGAATTGTAATAACGTGCTACACATTTTCATTTCTGTATTTAAGCTGTTCCACAGATTAATCCTGTCACTGAGATCATCGTTGTTTAACGTTGGTTCTTTCTTCTAATGAAAGACTTAAAATTGCTAAATCGGTGTATTTTTATTTTATTTTACATTTTTTAACTTGTTTATTAACCTGATCTTCTGGACCATCTGTCCAGAACCCAAATAGCCCAGTCAGAGCTTTGTTTCTGATACTGATTGGGTTTCAAAGTCGTGACTGAGACGTGAGTGTTGTGTATTTTATTCTACGAGCGAAACATGCCGACACTCGTCGTGAGGGCCGTGCAGCTGTCGGGGGTGGAACCTGCAACTCCTCCTCAGATCTCAGGGAGCTGTCATCACCACACACACACACACACACACACACACACACACACACACACACACACACACACACACACACACAGCCAGAAGAGTCAACCGTTTATCCTCGGCTCGTGCAGGTGTTTGGAACATCGTGCACGTACACCGGCAGGTAAATACAGAGACTCACTCTGGCTTTGTGTTCGTGTGTCACTGACTACGTTTACATGCATCTAAATTCAGGTTATTGCTAATATTCCGGTTACTGAAACATTGGGAATATTCCGTTTACATGGTAATTAATCATTTGGGATATCTGGATCAAACCAGCGACGCACGGAGAACGTCATGACACAATTACCGTCATTTCTGCTTCTTCTTCCTGTATCCAAATTCAAAACAAATGCTGCTTCGCGCAACTTTTCTCTCACCTTCTTTTAAATCTGTCTATCAAAAAAATGAAAAAAAGAGGAAAAAAAGATGAAAAAGGAAAAAAAAGAGGAAAGAAATGAAAAAAGAGAAGGTGAAAAAATAGGAAAAAAGAGGAAAAGAGAAAAAAAGGAAAAAAAGAGGAAAAAAAAGAGGAAAAAAAGAGGAAAAGAGGAAAAGAGAAAAAAAGGAAAAAAAGAGGAAAAAAGGAAAAAAAGATGAAAAAAGAAAAAAAGGAAAAAGATAAAGAGGAAAAAAAGAAAGAGGAAAAAAGAGAAAAAAAGATGAAAAAGGAAAAAAAAAGAGGAAAGAAATGAAAAAAGAGAAGGTGAAAAAAGAGGAAAAAAAGAGGAAAAGAGAAAAAAAGGAAAAAAAGAGGGAAAAAAAGAAAAAAGAAAGAGGAAAAAAAATGAAAAGAGGAAAAAAAGAAAAAAAAGGAAAAAGATAAAGAGGAAAAAAAGAGGAAAGAAATGAAAAAAGAGAAGGTGAAAAAAGAGGAAAAAAAGAGGAAAAAAGAAAGAGGAAAAAAAAGAAAGAGGAAAAAAAGATGAAAAAAGAGAAAAAGATAAAGAGGGAAAAAAAGAAAAAAAGAGGGAAAAAAGGGAATGACGCAATTACCATCATTTCCGCTTCTTCTTCCTGTATCCAAATTCAAAACAAATGCTGCTTCACGCAACTTTTCTCTCTCCTTCTTGTAAATCTTCTATCCCGGTACTTTCTACCGTCTACAAATGCAGAAATGTTCATATCCTTCATTACATTTATGAAGTGATTAGTCTCCTCCTGGTCTTGGTTTCTCCGTGTTTATAAGAACTTCCTGGACTCAAAAGACCAGGATTCCTTGTGAACAGAGCATGTGCAGAAAACTAATTCCTGTTCCGTTTGATGGGGATATTCCGTTTGGCGTTTACATGACCAAATATTCAGGTTTTAAAAGGAGTAACCCAGGGGTCATATTGGGGTTTTTAAAAACCCGAATATGAGCAAATTCCGGTTATTCAAAAGGGTTATTGGTGTTTACATGGCCGTGCAAATTCAGGTTATTGACAATATTCGGGTTTTAAAAGGTTTATTGGAGTCTGGAGCTGCAAAAAATGAAAAGTCTTGTATAAGCCTTAGAATGAAGACAACACATGCTGTATGTTTTTATATTAGTTATAACTGGAGGAAGATTTTTTTTTTCATTATGCACTTTGAGAAAAAAGTGGAAATGTTGAGAAAAAAGTCGAAATATCGAGATTAAAAGGGAAAGGAAAAAGGAAGAAAAAAAGAGGAAAAAAAGAAAAAAAGAAAAAAAAGAAAAAGAAAAAAAGGTCAAACATTTTTAAGAAAGCTCCAGGAGCCCTGGCCTGCCAGCGCGGCCGTTTATCCACGGCCTTGTGCAGGTGTTGGGAACATTGTGCACGTACACTGGCAGGTAAATACAGAGAGACTCGCTCTTGCTTTGTGTACGTGTGTCACTGACTACGTTTACATGCAGTCAAAATTCGGGTTATTGCTAATATTCGGGTTTTAAAAGGGTTATTGATGCATGGAAACACAGTCAGTGTTTAAGCGGCTATTGTGGAAGATTGTTCTCTTAATACAGGCTGATGGCAGGAATAAGCCACTAGCAGATTAGGGGTCTCACCTACACAAAATGTAATATATATAGAGACAAATTTAGTTTAAAGACCAGGGGTCGGCAACTCAAAATGTTTTAGAGCCATATTGGACCAAAAACACAAAAAACTAATATGTCTGGAGCCGCAAAAAAATGAAAAGTCTCGTATAAACCTTAGAATGAAGACAATACATGCTGCATGTTTCTATATTAGTTATAACTGGGGGGAGATTTTTTTTTCATTCTGCACTTCGAGAAAAAAGTGGAAATGTCGAGAAAAAAGTAGAAATGTCGAGAAAAAAGTGGAAATGTCGAGATTAATGTTGAAGTACAATCTTGAGACAAAAGTAGAAATGTCGAGAAAAAAGTCAAAATTTTCGAGAAAAAAGTTGAAATGTTGAGAAAAGTCAAAATTTAGAGAAAAAAAGTCAAAATATCGAGATTAAAAAAGGAAAAAGAAAAAAAAGAGAAAAAAAAGAAAAAAAGGAAAAAAAGAAGAAAAAAAGGAAAAAAAGAAAAAAAAAGGAAAAAAAAAAGAAAAAGAAGAAAAAAAGGTCAAACATTTTTGAAAAAGCTCCAGGAGCCACTAGGGCGGCGCTAAAGAGCCGCGGATTGCAGAGCCCTGCTCTAGACCTCTGTCTTTTATACAGCTTTAGAGATCGAGATTTTATATTACAAGGCCTTTCCCAACCGAGGTTTGAATGAGATTCTGCTTTGTTGAATCATTATTCAAGTGCGACTGCACATTCAGTGGAAGTGGAAGTCCAGCATTCATGTTGACAGTCTGAAATGTTTAACTTTCAGCTGAGACGGCAGAGACTGATCCTCCCTGCTCTCAGTAGTTAATGGACAATAACACGTGCAATAATAACAATAACAAGATGTGCAATAACCATATGTGCCATATCTGTCTGTCTCACACACATTTGACCTGCTTTTTTCTTTGGTACTACCTCTACTTCCATTGCAACTGCAAAAACTCAAAATCTTAACAAGAATATTTGTCTTATTTCTAGTTAAAATGTCAAATCTTTAGTCAAATAAATCTCATTACACTTAAGACAACACTCAAAAAACTTGAAAAACAACAATTTTCACCTGTTTCAAGTAGATTTTCACTTGCCGTACTAGCAGATTTTTCTACTTAATTTAAGTGAAAATTTACTTGAAACAGGTGAAAAATTGTCAAATAAGTTATTTTTCTGGTGATGACTCTGGTGATGATTTTTTGACTAAAAATGAGACATTTTAACTAGAAATAAGACAAATATTCTTGTTAAGATTTTGAGTTTTTGCAGTGAATGTACTGTTTATATTTTGTAATTATATATATTCTTTACTTTTTACCCCTCCCCTGCATGTGTGTGTTAAGTTACTGCTGCTAAACAAAGTGAGTTTGCCCACTGAGGGAGAAATAAAGGATTATCTTATTTTATCTTGCCTCAATCCCGTCTTTCCCGTGCCGTTTCTCCGCCTCCTCCTCGGACAGACCGACACATCCGTACTCCAGAGGGGTGAACACCGTCGTGGGCACCTGTCACATAAAAGCACATAAAGAATTAAAGCTGCAGCAGCGATGAACGGTCCTCCACCCTGGTGCACGTTCAGGCTGCAGTGGAAGCTTGAATGACTTGATGTAGATTCTTCAGACCTGGACATTTAGAGGATGAAACCACCCACGACTCTCTATATCAGGGGTCGGCAACCATAAATGTTGAAAGAGCCGTATTGGACCAAAAACACAAAAAACAAATATGTCTGGAGCCGCAAAAAATGAAAAGTCTTGTATGTGTAAGCCTTAGAATGAAGGCAAGTGGCGAAAGTCGAAAATGTTGAGAAAAAAGTCGAAATGTCGAGAAAAAAGTCAAAATTTTCGAGAAAAAAAGTCTAAATTTCGAGAAAAAAGTTGAAATGTCAAGATTAATGTTGAAGTACAATCTTGAGAAAAAAGTCGAAATGTTGAGATTAAAAAAAAAAGGAAAAAGGAAGAAAAAAAGAAAAAAAAGAAGAAAAAAGAAAAAAAGAAAAAAAAAAGAAAAAAAAGGTCAACATTTTTAAAAAAGCTCCAGGAGCCACTAGGGCGGCGCTAAAGAGTCGCATGCGGCTCTAGAGCCGCAGGTTGCCGACCCCTGCTCTAAATAAAACCATTCAAAAGTTATAGCAGAAAGTAGGAACTATCACATATGGACCAATCAGATGAAGGGGGGGGGCGCACTTTTTGGCGTCTATCGCCGCCACGGTAACACTTTTGACTGAGAAAAGTAATGCGCGTAGTCGCAGGATTGAGACGCACATTTTGATGTTTAACACACCTGGGTGCACGTTACGGTTCGGGCGAAGAAGCGGCCGAAGAAATTGCATAAATTGCGGCAATATGACACGATTAATTCAAAATGGCCGACTTCCTGTTTGGTTTCGGCCATGTAGCCAAGAGACTTTTCTTTAAGTTGCGACATGATACAGGTGTGTACCGATTTTCGTGCATGTACGTCAAACCGTATTGTGGGGCTTGAGGCACAAAGTTTTTTCTGTCTGGACCAATCAGATGAAGGGGGGGGGTGCGCTTTTTGGCGTCTAGCGTCGCCACGGTAACGCTTTTGAAAGAGAAAAGTAATGAGCGTCGTCGCAGGATGGAGACGCACATTTTGATGTATAACATACCTGGGTGCACGTTACGGTTCGGGCCGTATTAACTGCCGAAGTTGTGACATGATACAGGTGTGTACTGATTTTCGTGCATGTACGTCAAACCGTATTGTGGGGCTTGAGGCACAAAGTTTTCTAGGGGGCGCTGTTGAGCCATTAGGCCACGCCCATTAATGCAAACCATTAAATATCAAATTTTTCGCCAGGCCTGGCTTGCATGCAAAATTTGGTGACTTTTGGGGCACGTTTAGGGGGAAAAAAGGCCTTATTTCCTCAGAAGGAAAAGAAAAATAAAGAATAATTCCTACAGATACAACAGGGCCTTCGCACTGTCAGTGCTCGGGCCCTAAAGAACAAAAAAACTAGGTAATTCTTCACTTTTCAAAAAGCTCTCGACGTTGTTTAGTTCTACACACGACAGATTACAGAGTTTTCAAAGCTGTCGCATATTTTCAAGTACAGAACACTTTGAATTTTTAACGCATTAAGAAGAAGGGACTTCTTTTTTGTTACTGAATGTGACACATAGAAATAACCATAATCATTTAAACAGATCTACATGGCAAGAAAAATGAATCAAGCACACGGTAAATAAACACAGACAAGTCCAACCATTCCCTTAATCACGTAGGACGCAGTAACCATAATAAAACCTTCATTAAAGCCCACTGAAGGATGAATAAGTATACCAAGAAGGATGAAGACGGATGATATTTTGGAAAACGCTGGCATATTACGCCATGAATCATCGTAAGGAGAGGCTGGTCGGGTGGTGCAGATGAGAGTCTAACCAAACAGCAGCACAAGTGCTCATGCATTTGTCTGAAATGAGCTATGAAACAATAAGCAGGAAAAGCCACACGGCCGTAAACTGTGGAGAGACGGTAAGAAGGCCCGGCTCGGTGTGCGTGCGTGTCTTACGTTGTCGTAGTTCATGAGCTCGGCGCTCCGGCCGGCCAGTCTGAGAGCGAGCAGCTTTCCTGCTTTAACGGCCGTCGGGGTCAGCTCGGGACGGCCCTAAAAACACAAAGATGTCAAGTTAAGAGATCTGTTCACTACGGAAGAGGATTAGGGCCATGCAGGAGAAAAGATATTTGAGAGGGGGAAGATTTTTTTTTATTGTGCACTTTGAGAAAAAAGTCGAAATGTCGAGAATAATGTTGAAATACAATTTCAAGAATAAAATGTCGTGAATAAAGTCCAAATTCCGCCTTTTTTCCCAACATTTCAACTTTATTCACGAAATTTTGACTTTTTTCCTCAACATTTCGACTTTTTTCACGAAATTGGCCACACTATTTAGCGCCGCCCTAGTGGTTTTTCAAAAATGTTTGACCTTTCTTTTTTTTCCTTTTTTCCTTTTTTTTCTTTTTTCCTTTTTTAATCTCGACATTTCAACTTTTATCTCGACATTTTGACTTTTTTCTCGAAATTTTGACTTTTTTCTCGAAATTTAACATAATATTGACTTTTTTCTCAACATTTCAACTTTATTCACGAAATTTTTACTTTTTTCCCTCAACATTTCGACTTTTGTTTGACCTATGTTTGACCTTTCTTTTTTTTTCCTTTTTTTCTTCTCTTTCCTTTTTTTTCTTTTTTTCTTTTTCCTTTTTTAATCTCGACATTTCAACTTTTTTCTCGAAATTTCGACTTTTTTCTCGACATTTTTCTCAAAATTTTGACTTTTTTCTTGAAATTTTGACTTTTTTCTAAAAATTGGACATAGTGGCTCCCGGGAGCTTTTAAAAAAATGTTTGACCTTTCTTTTTTTTCCTTTTTTAATCTCAACATTTCAACGTTTTTCTCGACATTTCGACTGTTTTCTCGAAATTTTGACTTTTCCTCAACATTTTGACTTTTTTCTCAAAATTGGACATAACATTTCAACTTTTTTCCCGACATTTCGACTTTTTTCTCGACATTTCGACTTTTTTCTCAAAGTGCCTAATGAAAAAAAAAACTTCCTCCTCTAAAATATTATTTTTATTTTTCTCCTGCCTGGCCCTGATACTTTAAAATAGCTGGGTGATCAATATTTTAACATTAAAGTATGATCAAACACATTATTCACAAAAGGTTTGATCTAAATGATCAATTGTTGGGTGATCTGAGAAATGTAAAAGATTGTGTGTGTGTGTGTGTGTGTGTGTGTGTGTGTATGTGTGTGTGTGTGTGTGTGTAATCTTAAACTGACTTTGATGTATTTCGTTGCATACAACATGAATCCAAGATGTCTTGTGATATAAATATAAGTTGACAGGAAAAAGAAAACGATACAAATGTAATTTCAATGAGCCGTCAGCCGAAAATTGTAAAGACGATAAGATGGAGACGCAGTCTCCGTGGAAAGCAGCAGACTTCTATTTAGCCAAACAAATGAGAAAAAGAAATGACTGAAATGTTTTATAATAATGATGTCACAGAAGGATTTGTACATATCTCCTCCTGAAGTGCATAACATCAAACCATTTAAGGACCTGGAGGAATTTCAGTGTGTAAAGAAAAAGTAGAGCAAACCCCTGTGATCTCCAATCTCTCAGATGTTAGTGTTAGTATATATATATATATATATATATATATATATATATATATATATATATATATATATATATATATATATATATATATATAAATATAAATGTTAGTGCACTAACATTTACCTCTACTTTCACAAATGTCACTTTCCTGCACAAAAGAGGCTTCATGTTCATGTTAACTCTGTCAACTGAAATGGACCATCATGCATTGGAAACATGTGGTGTTGTCAGAAAAGTGGTATTGTGGGTCTGTTTTGGACAAATTAGACGATTAACTTTTTGTTTTTTGTGTGCTAAGATTAAAAAACAACAGGCACTATCCAGACAGTTATCCGTAGAACGGCCTGACAGCGAGTCCGAGTCCTTCTTTTTTACCCTCCTTTACTCCTTTTTCTTCCTACCTCCCTTTCGTCATTCGTTCCTTTATTACCTTATTTGCTTTTCTTCCTTCTTTCCTTATTTTCTTCATTCCTTCCTTCTTCCCTCCCTTCTTTCTTTTCTCCATTCTTTCCTTCCTTTCTCCTTTCCTTCCATCTTTCCTCCCTTCCTTACTCCCTTTCCTACTTCCTTCTTTCTTTTCTCCTTCCTCCATTCCTTCCATCTTTCCTTCCTTCCTTCTTTTCTGCTATTTTGAATTAATTGTGTAATTTTGGCGCAATATATGCCATTCCTTCAACAGTTAATTCAGCCCGAACCGTATCGTGCACCCAGGTGTGTTATACATCAAAATGTGCATCTCCATCCTGTGACTACACGCATTACTTTACTCTTTCAAAAGTGTTACCATGGCGACGCTATACGCCAAAAAGCGCGCCCCCCTTCATCTGATTGGTCCATATTTGATAGTTCCCCAAAAGTCACCAAATTTTGTATGCAAGCCAGGCCTGGTGATAAATTTGATATTTCATGGTTTGCATTAATGGGCGTGGCCTAACGGCTCAACAGCGCCCCCTAGAATACTTTTCTCTGCAATAACTTTTGAAAGGTTTGACATAAAGAGTCGTGGGTGGTGTCATGGGACTCGGTATTGAGTCCTTGACCTTCATTGGTGCAAATTAGCCCCGCCCCTTCTTCTGATTGGTTGTCCCTATTTCCTGCTATAACTTTTGAATGGTTTGACATAGGAAGTCGTGGGTGGTGTCATTTCTGATATGCTTATGGGGGACGGTGGCCGTGAGTGCGAGGGCCCGTTCATCGCTGCTTGCAGCTTTAATTATGAATTGGTATTTCAAGACTTTTGAATTTGGACTCAATACCATTGTAACAAATTGGACTGAATTGGATTGCATTTTATTGGACTGTACTGAATTTTGCAAACATTTTGTGCCAGATAACTTCTTTTTTTGTGTGTGAATTGGCACTAAATTGAACTGAACTAAAGTGAATTTGAATCTCTTATATGGACAGCGTTTCCAGCATCAATAACCCTTTTAAAACCCGAATATTGGCAATAACCCGAATTTTGACTGCATGTAAACGTAGTCATGGTCTCTTTCCCAGAAACCCTTTAATCTCGGCTACTACTCAGCTCAAAACGTCTGTACAGAAACCATTTATGTTATATTTATGGCAAAGCTCTAGTAAACTGATGTTAGGGATTGCAAAATATGTGCCTTGAACTAATTTCATTGCTTTAGTGAATAAACAATGATGGAAAGTGAGAAAAAAGATGAATGGTTTATTACTCTATTTGGAAAATCATTTCAGGTATAAGCCAACACTGGGTATTTGATTTTAAATCATTTGAATACCTGTTAATTTATTTTTGAAATATCTTACACAACACAATTTTAGAACAGAACCTGCGTGAAACTAAAAACACCGAAGCAAGATGCGTCAGCTGCAATCAATCTTTCAAAATATAAGCTACTAAATCACTTTAAGAAAAAAAAAAAAAAAAAACTTTGCCGTCTGTGTTTTTTTCCCGACAGATAAAAGCCGAGCCACGGGGACGAACTTGCAGCTGAAGACGGTGCAGGAAACGGCAGGGCTGCGGGGCAATTCTGAAGACATGACTTCAACTTGTTAAATTACCGCAGCACATCCTGTTGTCTCAAACGTCTCCTGCTGCTCTGCGTGTACGGGGATGAACGCTGGCATTCCAGTAACTCTTTACAGGCCAGAAGGCACGAGCACCGCGGTTAAAGCAGTTCTTTATACCGGACTCTTCTGAGAAGAAACTTACCTGAGAAAACTCTTAAATGAGCCTTTTCTGTTATTGTTTTAAAAAAAAAAGCCAAAAAAAAGCTGATAAGCAAAGTGAAAAAGGTTATTGCACAAGATGTGCAATAACCTTATGTGCCATATCTGTCTGTCTGTCTGTCTGTCTCACACACATTTGACTTGCTTTTTTGCACTGTTTTTGTCTTTCGTACGACCTCTACTTCCATTGCAACACTGCAAAAACTCAACATCTTAACAAGAATATTTGTCTTATTTCTAGTTAAAATGTCTCATTTTTAGTCAAATAAATCTCATTACACTTAAGACAACACTCAAAAACTCAAAAAAAAAAAAAATTCACCTGTTTCAAGTAGATTTTCACTTGAAATAGGTAGAAAAATCTGTAGTACAAAAAAAATATTTTTTTTAATACACTCAAAGTCTCTTTGTTTTGAGAAACCACACTGCAAAAACTCAAAATCTTAAGAATATTTGTCTTATTTTTAGTTAAAATGTCTCATATTTAGTCAAATAAAATATAATTTCACTTAAAACAAGACTTATCACTGAAAACAACAACAACAATTTTCACCTGTTTCAAGTAGATTTTCACTTGAAATAAGTAGAAAAATCTGGCAGTGGAACACGATTTTTTTGCTTGTAATGAGAAGATAAATCTTGTCCCACTGGCAGATTTTTCTACTTATTTCAAGTGAAGATTTACTTGAAACAGGGGAAAATTGTCAAATAAGTTATATATGTACAATGTAAGTTATACTGGACTCTCTTCTGAGAAGAAACGTACCTGAGAAAATTCTTAAATGAGTCTTTTCTGTTATTGTTAAAAAAAAAAAGCCAAAAAAAAGCTGATAAGCAAAGTGAAATGTCAATGTAAAGAACTTCATTGTGTGTGTGTGTGTGTGTGTGTGTGTGTGTGTGTGTGTGTGTGTGTGTGTGTGTGTGTGTGTGTGTGTGTGTGTGTGTGTGTGAATGAAACCTGGGAGGCAGAATGAAGTTTCGCAGCTGGTCGGAGTCAAAAAACAAGTGACAGCTCATGCAGCGGGTTTAACTTGTTTTAACACGGAGCAGTTTCGTAATTGTATGAAAGCAGAAAGAAAGTCTAGTGTCGCTTCACTTTGATGAATAAATCAACAACAGACAAATTCATCAACCTTTTTTCATCAAAATTTGACAGTTTGAAAAAAAACCAAACCAAAAACTAGAGAAATGTCTGTAAACTACGGGAACAAGAACGACGTGCTGCGTATCGGTGGTTATTAATTAATTACTGCGTGGAAGATAAGTTTCATTTTGACTGAAGATCGGGAGTAGTAAAGCTAAAATCTACGATGTTGCACTTTGTATATTCGACAAAAACATCTGAATTCAGATTGTTTTCAGATGTTTTCCCTGTAAACCTGTTGCCTCTTGCCCTGAACGATCGTCACACGCGTGTTTGGGCAACAGAGCGCGATTCTTCTCGGAATAAAGTGGAATAAGTTTTTCTTTACATATGAAGGGAGGAGACTTGGGTGGATTCCAGGTCCGAGGAATACATTTTTACACGTTACAGGGTGCTTGCTCTTTTTCCAAATTAAAATTCCAGACTTTTCCCAGACTTTTTTAAAACTGATATTTTTTTTCCCAAGACCTTAACCTTACGTACTTTACGTATACTTGTGTGCCTACTGCCTACTTCATTTGAGATTGTACCAATTGTGTTTATTAGAAATGTTTGTTAGAATTTTTTATAGGCTAGTATTCAATGAACGAATGCATTATTCACAGTAAATTATGTTTTTACTGATGAAAACGTTTCAAAACATGAAAATCACAAGTACATGAATTTCACATCAAACAAGTGTCACAAAGATTATCTATAAAAACACATGAATGGATGTAGAATTCAGTCTCTTCACTCGCATCTTATTTTTTCTGTCCTTGACATGACTGATCTTATCTTTATGTTATCTCATTTTAACTTCTGAACAAGCTGTATCAAAACACATAAAAGTGCATATTTGACCTAGCTCACTTGGTAAGAACAAAAAATAAACTATTTTTATAGTTTATAGTTAAATAAACTATACGTTTTAGAGCCTACCTTTCTATTTCTCATTTCACAATGCCTTTGAGCATACTGTAAAATTCTACCATACATTTTTTCCTCATACTTTATTTATTATTTAGATATATTTATAATAATATTTATTTTTATTAAGAGTTTCACACAAAATTCAAGACTTTTCAAGGTCTGGAAAACAGTGTTTCAAAATTCCATACTTATTAAGACTTTCAAGACTTGCGCAAGCACCCTGTGTTAAACATTATTACAGAAAATAAAAAAATATATATAAATAGATAAAAAAAAAAACTATTTTGGATATTGTAAAAAAGATGTTTAAAATACAATTACATCGGATTGAATTTGAGAGGTTTTTGTTGGTACAATTTGGCACATTTTTATCACAAGAATGGAATGGGATTACACGTCGTGATTAGATCTGGATCAAACTGGGCAGATAAACGTGAACAGATTATACGAGCTGAAGGCAGGAAAAAAAAAAAGCTTAGGTTTGAATTAAATGGGGTTTAATATAGGCCTGTGTTGAAAAAAAAATCGATTTTCTGATTCTAAATCGATTCTCATATTAATTCCGAAAAATCGATTTGTATGTCTAAAGATCGATTTTTTTTTTTTGATTAATTTTTTTTTTTTTTTTTTTTTCATTATTACATTTTTGCCTGGTGAACTTTAATCCCAGTAGTTTTGAAAACTCCTGAACTAAATTAACTTTTCTTTAGAGAAAATGCTGGACATTTCAGCTTAAATTTCTAAATGTTATATTAGTTCAATGAAGTTCATATTATCTATATTTACTAGAGCTTGTTTGGTTTCTCTGTTATCGGACACGGTTTGTCATGAAATACCTGAAAAATGCCGGTGCTTCATGTCCAGCTGTGTCTGGTGACAGAATAAACCAGACAAGCTAAAATAACTTGTTAACTGCTTGAGCTGTTGCAATTTCTTTCTTTTTTTGCACTTTAAATGGATATTGAAATGCCTATTTGAGTTATTTATTTCTTAGTTATTTCACAATAATTATTGTGAAATTATTATTTCAATAGTTATTTTACAGTCATATAATCCAGGAAACACTAACCCAAATCAATATCGGATCAAATGGTGATAATCGATTCTGAATCTTAAGAATCGGAATAGATTCTTGACATTTGAATGGATCCCCAGCTCTAGTTTAATATCCTAGAGCTAACACATTCCTCTGCCAGCTGTTAACGGTAACTGGGATGGGTGTGGATCCACATCCAGTAACTCTGACTTAGTGTTGAGTTTTAAAGTCTGAATTAAGACCAGTAATTACACAAAGAGCTTTTCCACT
This sequence comes from Cololabis saira, assembly GCF_033807715.1. NCBI lineage: Eukaryota > Metazoa > Chordata > Actinopteri > Beloniformes > Belonidae > Cololabis > Cololabis saira. The sequence goes on along the minus strand of NC_084595.1, from coordinate 4,984,494 downwards.
TGTGACTGTTATCGGGGTTTGTTTCTGCTGTCGATCAAAGCCGACTGTACCTCGCCGATGTCACCGAAAGCAAAGATGTTTGGCACCGACGTGGATTCATCAGCGCCCACGATTATCTTCCCCGTCTCCGGGTGGACGTGCACGCCGAGCCGGTCCAGGCCGAGGGCTCTGGTTTCAGGAGCTCTACCTGAGGACGGGAGGAGAGAACACAGATCTGAGCGAGAGGGAAGTCTGTTAACTACGCAGTCTTTTTTTTTTGGCTCTGATATGCAGGCTTTAATGTTATACTATATTGTGTGTATGTGTTTGTTTTTTTTAACATGTTTCTTTATTGGGTAGTCCATGTAGATTATATTACACAATAAACATTTTTTTAAAGCGTTCGACAGAATACCCCGTTTTATATTTTACCACACACACAACAAACAAACAAACAAAAAAAAAAAAACGAATAAAATAAATAAGGACACAAAACTTAACATAACAACACCCCAAAACACACACACTGCAAAATACGTAAGTAAGTACCAATTACCAATCAAACTCTGACTGAAGACAATAATAATAGGAAAAATAAAGTAATAAAATAAAATACAGGACACTCAAAACAACAACAAAAAATAAAAATAAATTAAAAAAAAGAAATAAGATAAATAAATAAAAATGTAAAATAAACAGAAATAAGAGGAACCCTAAAAAAAAAATTTGACATGGTTAGCAATATCATACTTCCCTGTAGTTAAATTTAATCAGATTAAATGAATCTTCCAAGGATGCCAAAGAATTAACAAAAGAAAGAATAGGTTCCCAAATATAGATATATATATAATATATAAGAAAACTTATCAGAGCAACCCCTAATACCGTATTTAATTTTCTCTAAATATAAAAATGACATCAGGTCTTTCAACCAAGAATTGGGAGATGGAGGTTTTTGGTCCTTCCATTGAAGTAGAATACGTCTACGAGCTACAAGAGAGGAAAAAGCAATTATATTGATCTCCTTCTTAGTAAAACTATTAAAATCTTCAGGTACTCCAAAAATAGAAATTAAAGGGCGAGAAACCACTGGTTTATTAAGGCCTTTTGAGAGAGTATTATAGAAAGATGACCAAAATGAACACAGCTTTGGGCAGGAAAAGAACATATGTGTTTGGTTAGCAGCTGATAAAGAGCATCTGTCACATTTATCACCTGTATCAAACAGTCTATGAAGCTTGACTTTGGACATGTGAATTCTGTGTACCACCTTAAACTGAATCAATGTCAGCTTGGCGCAAGATGAGGTATAATTAATTCTGTCTAGGGCTCTCTGCCACCATTCAGGTGAAAAAATAGCTCCCGAGCTAACTACGCTAACTAAGCTTAACTACGCAGTCTGCTGAGATTTTAATATAAAAATCATACAGAGCAACAATTTCAAGGAGCATCAAAAGACTTGACTGTAAAATAATAAGTAAAGGGAGAGGGTGGGATGTGACTGAAACTGTTATTGGAGTTTTCGGGGAGGATGATTAAATACGAGTTTGTCAATCACAGAACTATAAATGTACTAAATTTATGATGTTAGACAATCTACCAGGTGATGGAGCTAATTTACTGAAAAGAAGTAGAACATTTAAGACATTTGTAGGTGTTTCATTGTGAAACCGAAAAAAAGACATTAGGAAAAAAAAAAGTATAATAAAAAAAAATATTATCAATATCAAACATTACATTCAAAAGAACAATTAAAGCCTGTTTGTTAAGGAAATATAATTTTAGTTGAGTTTGATTGACATACCCCTAGGCGGCGGTAATTTTATTTTAATGTTATTTTAATTTTATTTAATTTTTTTTATTCACTTAGTTGTTGTTTTTTTATTATTATTCTTAATTTATGTTATTTGTGAAAAGGGCAGATCAGATAAGATTCTTCTTCTTTCTGCTCCCTTTTCATTCAAAAGTTAGGAACATTTGTATTTGTATTTGTATTGAATTGTTTTTTTTTGAATGAAATAAATAAAATGAAATGAAAAAAAATATATATTATATATATATATATATATATATATATATATATATATATATGTATACATCTGTAAATATCCATCTGTTTTTCTTTTTTTGTATACTAGTATTTTTTATTTATTACTATTTTTATTCTCCTTCTTCTTATTATTATTATTGTATATACTGTTTATAGTGTTTTTTATTATTATTATTATTATTATTGTGTGATATTGTGTGATATTGATGCCTCTTGTGTTTTGCACTATCCCCTTTGCTGCTGTAATCTGGAAATTTCCCCTCTGGGGGACTATTAAAGGATTTCTTATCTTATCTTATCTTATATATATATATTAGTGCTGGCCAACGATTAAATTTTTTAATCTTAATTAATCCATGATTTCTGTAATTAATCGCGATTAATTGCATATTAATTGCAAATTTATTCACACATTTTGTGCTGTTCTAAATTACCTCAAGGTATTTTTTTTTTATGTTTTTAATACCGTTAACAACCTGAGAAAGGGAAAATATGCTGCTTTATGCCAATGTTTATTCAACTTTCCACAAAAAAAGCTTTTGACCTGAATGTAACATTCCTTCATAAATACAAACACAATGTAGTCCCCAACTTTACACTTGTAAAGACTAACTTAAGATTCCTTGTTTTTTTAAGCAGCTCAATTTAAAACAATGAAACATACGCAGCAAAATAAAAGGCTAAAAAACCATTGGTCCCTTTTATCCCCGTGTATCTCTGGCTCTAGTGTCTCTATAATCATTATAATCAATAACCTGAATGATTTAAACCAAAGGTAAAAGCCTGAGCTCCAACATCTGTCCAGCTGCAGTCAGAGCAGCTGACGAGCAGCTGGGAATCCCAGACCTCCCGGGAACGCCGAGGTGCCAATCCCGACACTTCCTGGGGGACGACTGACGGATGCTGTCGACAGCCCGTCTCCATGGCGACGGTGCTGGACCACACGCCCCCCCCCCACCGCCTCAATACCAGCCTGGATACTATAATAAACAGCCGGCACTGAGGAACCATGTAGATGCTATCGGAAAGCAAAAACAACAAACCCCCAAGACCCTTCTCTTCCTGGCTGGAGCCAAAGAACAACGTCCCCCCCCGGCCCAGACGGGTGGGGGGGCGTCTGGGGCTCTGCAGCGTGTGTGGCTCCACGGGACGGAGCACAGAACGACCAGGGAGGGGAAGTAAGGGAAACCTTGACCAATTCCCCAAAGCAGGACTTGTAAATATTTTCCTGTCTTGCAAAACCAAAACACAAAACGCAATACCTGCCATTCTCTCTGAGTCTCGTTTAACTGGGGAAACTGTTTCTTTGTTAAAACCCGCTCTACTCTTGCTGTTTTATTCACCAATAATCATCTAAATGATGATAATCCATAAAAAGGGCCCTGGTAATATGTATGTTTTTTTTTTGATAAAGTAAAGTTTGCTGTTATATTTTTTTCTTATTTTTATTTTTCAAGCAAAATTGAAATAGTACGACGGAGTATTAGGGCCAAACTAAGGCAAAAAAAGGGGAAATTACGAGAATAAAGTCATAACATTACGAGAATAAAGTCATAATGTTGCGAGAATAAAGTCGTAACATTACAAGAATAAAGTCGTAACATTACGAGAATAAAGTCGTAATATTATGAGAATAAAGTCGTAATATTATGAGAATAAAGTCGTAATATTATGAGAATAAAGTCGTAACATTATGAGAATAAAGTCGTAATTTATGAGAATAAAATCGTAATATTATGAGAATAAAGTCGTAATATTATGAGAATAAAGTCGTAACATTACGAGAATAAAGTCGTAATTTATGAGAATAAAGTCGTAATTTATGAGAATAAAGTCGTAACATTACGAGAATAAAGTCGTAACATTACGAGAATAAAGTCGTAATTTATGAGAATAAAGTCGTAATATTATGAGAATAAAATCGTAATATTACGAGAATAAAGTCGTAATTTATGAGAATAAAGTCATAATTTATGAGAATAAAGTCGTAATATTACGAGAATAAAGTCGTAATATTATGAGAATAAAGTCGTAATATTATGAGAATAAAGTCGTAATTTATGAGAATAAAGTCGTAATTTATGAGAATAAAGTCGTAACATTACGAGAATAAAGTCGTAATTTATGAGAATAAAGTCATAATTTATGAGAATAAAGTCGTAATATTATGAGAATAAAGTCGTAATATTATGAGAATAAAGTCATAATGTTGCGAGAATAAAGTCATAATGTTGCGAGAATAAAGTCGTAATTTATGAGAATAAAGTCATAATTTATGAGAATAAAATCGTAATATTATGAGAATAAAGTCGTAATATTATGAGAATATAATTTATGAGAACAGGAAGAGCATCTTCTCCCTGTGTTAAAATGAGGAAAATTGAGCATCTTGTGAAATTCTATTTATATATTTATAATATATTTAATATTACGACTTTATTCTCATAATATTATGACTTTATTCTCATATTATTATGACTTTATTTTTTGTCTTAGTTTGGCCCTAATACTCCGTTGTAAAATAGAAACAAGCGTTAGGACCTCATACGTTTTTCTACTTCCTCCTACTCCTTTTCGGGCATGACGGTTTATTTCCCTTTGATTTTGTTTAAATGACTGTTTATTCATATTATTTTTTTTGTTGTTTTGTGTAATTGTTTTATATGTATGCTCAAACTAAAGATTTCAATCAATCAATCAACCAATCAATCAAATAATTTCACACGTGCAGGTGTGTGTTTTCCTGTGTTTACCAAGTACCGCTCGTATTAATCTCCATCAATATAATATTTGATTATCAATCATATTAACTATACTGCATTAAATAATCACATTTATTTAAGAATTTATTTTTAAAAATACTTTCAGTCTTGGAACTAATAATGTAAGTAAGAAAGTGTTTTTTTCTCTGTGTCTGTACACTGTAAAATTTGTTTTCAGAAGATATATGTATCACAAATAAAGATTCCTGATTTGGTTAGTCCTGTCCCGGTCGTTTTTTTAGTGCTTAATCGGGTTTTTTTCAGTTTTTCCCTTATAATGATAGATAGATCTTTATTGTCATTATCACTATGTACAAATGTATTTAAAATTACAATTGAGTCTACAGAGATGCCCCAAGTATCATCTACAAGATTTCTAGGAATAATTATTGATGAGCGTTTGTGTTGGAGAGAACAGGTTTATTGTGTGAGTAAGAAAATAAACAAATCTATTGGCATAATAAGGAAAGTTATGCACCTTGTCTCTAAGCAGTGTCTACTTACTCTTTATTATAGTCTAATCTATCCTCACCTTTCATATTGCAATATTGTTCGAGGGAGTACATTTACAACTACTCTCCATAAAATCTTAATTCTCCAGAAGCGTTTTGTAAGACTTGCATCTGGATCTGTCTGGGATGCTACTGCTGCTCCTTCATTTAAAAATCTACAGATTCTTACTATTTATGACATCAACAGTTACCAAATATGCATTTTTCTTTACAAGATATTTTCCTCAGAAGGAAATGTTCCTGAGCACTTTCCTTCTTACTCGACACGGCAGGCCCTCGCTAGCCCTACATCCGCCTAAATGTTTGGAATCTAGAAGACCATTTTTGTTTAGATTTAGAGGTGTCAAAGTCTGGAATAGTTGGTACCAGATTGCAAACAATTGTAGGTCCCTATCCATTTTCAAAAGTCGCTCAAGAGAACATTCAATTCAACAGTGTAGCCAAGAAAGCTCTTGCTTTTCCCACTGTTAATGTTCTTTTGCACTTCATATTCTGTGTTGCCATTTGTTCAGCATAATACTCATATTTTCATGATCATGTCTAGAGTAATTTTTTTATTTTCTTTTTTTATTTTATTTCCATTCATGTTCTACATGCAATTTTTATGATATATTATTTATTTTTATGATTTTGTATCCTCTTAACTGTTAAATGTTATAAGGCGGGGGCTCCTCATAATCCTACTGCCTTGCTCGCTCCTCCCTGCACAGTTTCTTTTAACTGCACTTATTTGTGTAATATTATTTTTTTATGTTATGTGCTAAATAAAACTAAACTAAAACGAAAAACAACAAAATTAAAAGTGCTCTCCAGTCAGCGCATCATATAAAAATAAAAAACTGAAAAATAATATATATATATATATATATATATATATATATATATATATATATATATATATATATATCTATATCTAGACACATTCACCCCTCCACACACACATCCTCATACGGACATTACAAGAACTTTCATCAACATACAATAATTTTTTTGTTATTGCACATTAGCTCCTGTTTTTGTTAAGAGTGGTTATTACTGTTGGATAAAAGCTGTGATGAAATAAAGAAACCACTTCAAAATATGTACTGCTTTTGCTTTGTTTTAGTTTTAGGGTTTTTTTTGTTGCAGGAGTTGATTACAGCATAAACAAACACGAGTAAAGTCCTCCAAACTAAAGAGTTTCTTCTGCACGTCCGGCCCTCTGCAGCAGCAGACAGAGCTCCATTGTAGCGTCAGGACAACAATGGTGCCGTGGCTGATAAGAGACTCAGCCGGAGCGTTGGACGCGCTCACTAAAGTGACGGAGCGAGCCGATCTGAACAGATCCTGTTGTGACGTTGAGAGGAAGCCCCCGGACTACTTTACTAAAACAGCCACAACAAACCTCTGCATGTTAAAACTGCAGCTTATCTGATGAAACCAAACGAACGCAGACCAAACAGAGCGCAACGTGGCGGGAGCTTGTTATTGTTTGAGGAACGGATCATGCACAACTGCCAAAATCTGACAATGTGTTTCATTTGGAGTCGAAAAAGATTTTAAGATGCAAATTGATATGGGGGAAGAGAAAAAACACTATATGTATGATAATATTACTAATGGGACTGAAAACTGTTGTGAAAACATAATAATAGACTTAATAAAAACCTTTCTTCCGATAATGTTTTCTCACAATCCATGTTCTGCTTATTGCAATCATTGCATCATTATGCTAAGATCCTGATTTTCTAATTTTTTGTTCACTAAGAACGAAAGGAATCTGGAAAGTTACATAATTTTTCTTGACGTGGAACCAAATATTCACTCTCAGCTTTTCCCACTGGTATTAATTATTTCCATAGCTGGGTAGTAATAAGTTACATTTACTCCGTTACATTTACTTGAGTCATATTTGGGAAATGTTGTACTTTTAGGAGTAGTTTTGAATCACTATACTTTTTACTTTTACTTGAGTAGATTTGTGAAGAAGAAACTGTTCCTCTTACTCCGCTACATTAGGCTACGTTGAGCTGTTACTTTTCTTTTATCCCTTTTATCCACGTACGCGTCAATCTCATGACATCACTGGGTGATTCTTTGGGAAAAATGTTAGTTTTTGCATGTTTTGTCACATTTACACAGACTCAAACACACACAGAGTTTCTATGAGTTCATGTTTGTTCTAGTTCTGCCTGGTTAAAAAAGAAAAGTACAAAGGCTGGAAATTTTGTGCTACTTGTGCTTAATTTATTTTTTTATTCTGTTATTATTTTATTATTTATTAAAGTGCTTGAATTTACTTTAAGCTTATTTTAATTTAGGCTATTTTTTATTAATTTTAATTAATTTTATTATTTTATTGATTTAATTTGCCTGAAGAAGATTATTTTGTACTTTAGTCTGTTTGAATGGTTGTGTTAAAAAAATAAATCAGACGTTACTCAACAGTTACTCAGTACGAGTAGTTTTTTCACCAAGTACTTTTTTACTTCTACTTGAGTCATATTATTCTGAAGTAACAGTACTTTTACTTGAGTACAATTTTTGGCTCCTCTACCCACCTCTGATTATTTATTTTCCTTTACGTTTTGTGCTGTAGGTGCAGGAATGTGGGAAGGATAGACAACTCCTTATATGAAACGCCTTTTTTCATCTTTTTATGTGTTAAGTTATAACTACTTTTGTCTGTGGCAATAATTGCACAGTCCTCACAAAATAGAGGTTTGTTTCTGTTATTTCTGTTCATAAAAATGTGCTTTGAACTTTGACATATTTTATTGACAATAGGTACAATTTTCAAAATCAGATAAAAAATGTTTTTATTTAACTTGAGTTGTTTTTTTTCTCAAATGTTTTCACATAGTTGCTGAAAATATAAAAGTCTCAGACTGCCTAGGTTGTGCTGCACATTCTTACAGCCTGTACACGTTTTATCGTAGTAATGGAAAAAAAGCAGCTCAGAGTTCCACAGCTTCAAGAAAAATGTTTTACGCCGCTTAAGACCAAACCGTGACACTTTTTTAACTGAAACGTGTTTATTATTTTCAAGATTCATGATATACTGCCAACCCCGCGGGACGAATCTGATCCAATCCAAACTGTAGCCCTCGCTGAAGCTGAAGTAAAAGCAGGTTTGCAGTTTTGTAGCTTGGTTAAGTCTCATTGGTCTCCTTTAGGTGCAGGGGACAAATAAAACCTGCAGGCACGATAAAAACCAACTGAGGCAAAAGTATTCACCTTACAGTCAAAACTGCTTTGACCTTAAAAATATACTGTATAATGTTAAATATTACTCCGATGTACAAATATGCTTGATATTTTCCAGTGTATGATACCCAGTACTGGAGTTGAGGGAGGATGAGGGGGGATGAGGGGGGATGGCATCCCCCCTGAAATAAAAACGGTCCAAATCATCCCCCCCTGTAAAACTGCCATCCCTCCTTTCCATCCCTTATGTCATTTCATCAATGAATGTGGTTTTACTGGTATTTCAACATTTAGAGTCATCACCAGAAAAATAACTTATTTGAACATTTTCACCTGTTTCAAGTACATTTTCACTTGAAATAAGCGGAATAGCGAAAGCGAAATAGCGGATGTTTGCACTGCTAAAACTCAAAATCTTACCAGGAATATTTGACTTATTTCTAGTTAAAATGTCAAATTTTTAGTCAAAAAATCTCATTACACTTAAAACAAGAGTCATTACCAGAAAAATAACTTGTTATTTGACAATTTTCACCTGTTTCAAGTAAATTTTCACTTGAAATAAGTAGAAAAATCTGCCAGTGGGACAAGATTTTTCTACTTATTTCAAGTGAAAATCTACTTGAAACAGGTGAAAATTGTTGTCTTGTTTTAAGTGTAATGAGATTTTTTTATTAAAATTAGACATTTTAACTAGAAATAAGACAAATATTCTTGTTAAGATTTTGAGATTTTGCAGTGATCCATTTTACTTTTGCATGTGTGCACTTTGACGGAGCTGCTGCCTAATTCCACTGTACATGTACAATGATAATAAAGGCTTTTTCTATTTTCTACTTATCCTGTGAAGGACAGAGTCATATTGATAAGTTCAGAAAAGTGTTTTTTATTGTTGTGTTTTGATGTATTTGATGTAAGCCCAGTGGATATTTAAAGCTTACAGAAGGCTGCATTTAACTGCTGCTATGTCATTCCTGCAGTATTTCTGCAGCTGTTTTGGTCACTGCTATTATTTGTAATATATTATATTATTTGTAATCAGCACAAATTATCTGTCCCCATATGATCAAATCCACCATCCCCCCTGATTCTTTTTTACAACTCGAGTACTGATGATACCGTATGACTCCCTCCAGATTTTTGGTAATATAACGAAACAGATACTTACTCCAACACGAGCTCTATCACAATACCAGACAATGACATGAAAACACAAGTGCCTGTTCAATGACCTAATATACATTAAAGGGGACCTATTACGGCATCTAATGTCTATTTTAAACAGGCCTTGAATGTCTTAAAAACAAGCTTTTGATTGTTTTTGCTAAATAAATTAGAAATTCAGCTTCTAAACCATGTCTTTATCTTCCCATTCTCTAACCTCATTATCTATGCAGGATTCTGAGTGGGCGGGGCTATGATAATGAGGCTCTGTGCTGATTGGCTGCCTGAATGACGCGATACACCGCTACGAAAAAATGAATAAAGCTCCGGCCGGTGGAGTCATAACCGTGTCCTAACTGCATGTGATGCATGCGAGCGTCAGCGACAAAATCAATTCCATGTCTTTATTTTCTATTGGACTGTCCTAACTGGCCGTTTTGAGCTGAACATTTGTCGGACGTCCTGCTTCTATTTTCTTCCTGTCGCTCGCGTTGAAAGCCGGTTGAAAGTGCTGTAGGAAACAGTCATGATGAGGAACGGCTGATCCAGTTAGTTGAAATGAGAAGTTATCTCTATGATTCCTCCTCATTTCACTACAAAAACCTCAATAAAGTTCAGCTGCTGGAGGGAGATGGACAGAGAGACGATGTCACGCAGTGTTACGATAGTCGGACGCTCATGCAGTTACACGGTGTTTAGTTGTGGGCGTGGTTTGTATTTTGGTTCCGTAACGAAAATGCGCAAAATCTTATGGCCCTTTTGCACTAGTACTTACTCAGCCCGACTCGGCTCGTCTCGCCTCTACCCGTTTTGTCCCTGTGTGTTTTTCCACAGCCAGGTGAGAAGTGGGCAGGTTGGGGTGAAGCTGCTGTGACGTACTCGATTGTGCAACCCCTTTGTTCATGTCGGCGCAGATGAGAATCAGCTGGAGCCGCGAGTGGCTGAGAAAAAAACAGCCCGTCTACATCCCTTTTTTAATTCTCTCGTCAGCCACCAGGTTTATGAACATCTGCACATCTTGCGCTTTATAATAAAATTGCTGCGAGCCGCGAGTTGCCTCGCGCTGACTCCCGCTTCCTGATTCAAACGTTTGACGGCCCCGCCCCCCGACCAATCAGAGGCGTGGAGGGTGATGACGTCAGAAATAGTCCCGGCTCAGCCCGGATAGAACCTCGCTAGAATGGTTACAGAAATAGTATCGGCTTGGATCGGCTCTACCCGTCTCAGCCCCTAGTGCAAAAGCGCAAGACGGGGCCGTGGCGGGTAGAACCGAGGAGAAGCAGGACTAGTGCAAAAGGGGCATTATTGTCTCGTAGATCCACATCACACTGGACGATCATCCGGGCGGCTGTACAGACTCTGCAGAATCTGGCTGCTTTCCTCCTTCTCTGAGTTGGCAGGCTGATAGGGCTGTAACGATACAGTAATCTCACGATACGGTACGATACACGATATTGAGGTCACGATAAAGATACGATACGATACGATATTATAGCAGTATTTTTTTTAACAACCTTGAATGAGGAACATATGACTGGAAAAAATGGTCTTTTATTTGAAAGACACAAAATACAAATCAATCCTGTGCGTTTGCCCTATTGTTACAGTTTGTAATGCTTTATAACTGTTTAAGTTTTAAAGAGAAAGCCAGGCCAACCATTTTCCACAAACTGAACTAAAAGTAAATGTCAGGTTTGTATTATGATCTTCAGTTTCATACAAGTACAAATATTTAGACACAAACTGAATAGTTTCTCTCATGTATGATCTGACTTTTTTCTTTTCCAGAAATTTAACAACTAAAATTAAATAAATAAATAAAAGTAAATAAATACATACAATTTTACATCATAAAAGATTGATTCATGCTCACCTTATAAGTGTAAGATATTTATTTTTGTTAAGAAGGTTATTTTGGTAATTCAGGGTTCATTATTTTATAAATATATTCTTTATATTCTGATGTAAATCAGGGACTATAATGACACTAGTCAGTTTATCTGTAGTGATTAGTCTGTTTTAGATTGGGCGGAGTGATACGCCACAGTACGGCACTAGGTGCTGTGTTGATGTTCTAAAATCCTACACTGTTGAGGGACATTAAAGTAACTGGAACTCAGCAGAAGTTTCCCCGTGTTTATCCTACTCACCACCCCAAAAAGGTTTAATTTAATAAGGTAAGGCTTAACTCTACACCAGCCTTACATAAGTAAAAGTTCAGAGCTCAAAACGGGACTAGTTTCTTCTGAGCGGAGTTAGATTTTGGTCCGCGGGTCGAGGCGTGGTCGTTACTAGTCACCACAATAGATTAATATTAATAACCCAATATACACTGTCACCTCCACGACACGTATCATGATGTTTTTGTAAAAATTTGCAAAATTTCGTGGCACGATATATTGTTACACCCCTACAGGCTGAGGGGAGACCACTGTATATATGTTAAAGCAAGAAAAAACCTGTTTTCATAATAGGTCCCCTTTAACATTTAAAAAAAAGAAAAGCAAAGTCACCAGGAGCAGCCGTTCACTGTTCCAATGACCGGCCTTTCATTAACAAATGAAGGCTCCAAACTCCACATCACGGTTGCCTGAGAAGACAATAACTTGCCTCCCTTGAGTTACAATCACGATGATGATTGGTGATGATTGGGTGTTATCTGTAGTGGAAACACCTCCTAATAGCTCTAGCTCTACGTGATGTAAGGCAGAATTTACAAACTTTCAGCTCCTGCAGGACCTGGAATTCCTCCAAAAGCCACTTCAGGCAAATCCAAATCACCACAAGCTTCATTGTTAAAATGTTAAACTTTACAGGAGAACTAAAGATCCTAGGGCTGGGCGATATATCGAGATTTTAATATATATCGATATATTTTCAAACACGATATGGTACGAAACAATATCGTTTATATCGATTTAAAAAAATAAATAAATATATATATATATATATATATATATATATATATATATATTTATTTATTTAAAAAAAAAAAATTATGATTTTGATATAGCTTATTTTGTGACAAATTGACTTGAAAGTTTTATTTGAGATTTGCACAAATGTTTTGTTATTTGCACAACTGTCAACCTCAGTGGAAAAGTCTGCCTGTTACTGTCCACATTGTATTAATTGCACAGTGTATTTTAATTTAATTGTTATGCAGGAAAGGGATATTTGTTTTATTTTATTCAAGAAGCATTTTTATTCTATATATGCAGGCAGTTTATTTTTATTTCATTTGTTTTATACATTTTGATATTGTGCAGACCTCTGTTAATAAAGGAACCTGTGTGACATTTGGCACGAGGTTTTGTATTAAAACTGACTGTTTTTTTAAGGGTTTGCCTCAGAAAAAATGAAGCTAACAGAGATGCTAACAGAGATGCTAACAGAGATGCTAACAGAGATGCTAACAGAGATGCTATGCTATAATGCTTTGGGGGAAACCCCAATTATGTCACAGAAAAAATATGGATATATATCGAGTATCGCCATGCAGCTAGAAAATATCCAGATATGACTTTTGGTCCATATCGCCCAGCCCTAAAAGATCCACAGCCTGGGGAAAAAAAGTTCCCCTTTTTCCCTCTCTTTTCATTTATTAAGGGTTAAGGCACACAGGTGTCCTGAATGTCTCAGATCTATGTTGAGCCTGAAACTGAAAAAAATAAATCTAAGCGCATGTAAATATAACATATTTAAATCTGTGATATTAACAATTAAAAATGAAGTTTGTTGCTTTACATGAATACATCTAGTTTTGAACTTAATCTTCATTTGTTCAAAAAACAAGACATTGTGCATTTTTTCCTTAACAAGCAGTATGTATGTAAATCCCAGTAATCTTTTCATTTACACACAAACAAGCAATGATCTTGTTGTATTTACCTTTCCTTTAATAATTTTTATCTATTGGGCAGATTGACCAACGTTTAGATGAAACATGTTTTATTTGTTTAAGTAGAACAACCACAGTAAAACAATATCTTGATTGATCTACTTTAGAAAAATTAAGGCGACTTTTTTGCATGAGATTTTTATGTAGATCCAGAAAGACTAGTCTTTGTATAAACTACTTAATTTTTAGTTTAGTTTAGTTTATTTAAAGATCCCCATTAGAAGCACACAAATGTGCCTCTAGTCTTCCTGGAGTCCTGAACATAAAAATACAGTACAGTGCAGTCATACAATAAAAAAACGACAACAAAAACATTTAAAAAAAAAACAATTAAGCAGGCTGCACGGACCTAAAATGATAAAAACATAAATTTGAGAGTAATTAGTATGTACAAAATTCATTTGCAAGTAAAGTCAACTTATTTTTTTTTTTTTATTATTTTAATTCCCCCCTTTTTTTTCTTCCTTTTTTTTCTTTTCTTTTCTTTTTAAACTCAACTTAATTTGATAAATAAAGTAAACTTAACACAACGACTTTTTCGCATGAGATTTTTATGTAGATCAAGAAAGACTAGTCTTTGTATACAATCTTTGTAACGACTTAATTTTTAGTATGTACAAAATTCATTTGCAAGTAAAGTCAACTTAATTTTTGCAAGTAGTCCACTTAATATTTTCTTTTTTTTAAATGTTTTTTCCTTTACAATTTTTTTTTTCTCTTTTTTCCTTTTTTTTTTCTTTTTTCTCCTTTTTTCCTTTTTTTTCTTTTTAAAGTCAACTTAATTTGATAAATAAAGTAAACTTAACACAATTAAGTTGACTGTACTTGCAAAATGTATTATTTACACATAAAATTAAGTAGTTTATACAAAGACTAGTCTTTCTTGATCTACATAATAATCTCATGTACAGGACTGTCTCAGAAAATTAGAATATTGTGATAAAGTCCTTTACTTTCTGTAATGCAAAAATGTCATACATTCTGGATTAATTACAAATCAACTGAAATATTGCAAGCCTTTTATTATTTTAATATTGCTGATTATGGCTTACAGCTTAAGAAAACTCAAATATCCTATCTCAAAAAATTAGAATATTCTGGGAATCTTAATCTTAAACTGTAAGCCATAATCAGCAATATTAAAATAATAAAAGGCTTGCAATATTTCAGTTGATTTGTAATTAATCCAGAATGTATGACATTTTTTGTTTTTTTTAAATTGCATTACAGAAAATAAAGAACTTTATCACAATATTCTAATTTTCTGAGACAGTCCTGTAGATCAAGCACAATATTTGTATCAGTGTCACGTCTTACTTAGATCGGATATGGACAGAAAGATGAAAACTCAAGACACTTCCCAACAGTAGTCCATAAACCAGCGGGTGATGTCACGGCTTATTTTTAATAACCAGTTTGGCCTTTGAAAGCAGTCCCATGTGGCCATTTGAGGAAACGCTGGAACCTTCTACACAAGCTTTATTTGTTTTTAGCCCTAACGGAAGCTGCTTGAAGAGAAAGAGATTCAAATGCTATTAAAAAAAGGAAACGTTTTAAAATGACATCCTTTGAGCGGGACGGACAGACAGACAGCAGCGATATGCCCAGAGTCGGTACGCACTCAGGAAGCCTGGAAATGTTCTGTTTCCTGCTCTTTTCTGCGGCCACACCTGGACGGGGGAGCGGCCGCGAGGCCAGGAAGGAGCAGGGGAAAGGCGGGGGGATGCGGGGCCGCTAACACGGATGTGGTGATGCCGTCTCCCCTGGTCTCCTCCGGCCTTTAATAACTCCGCCGAGGCCTGGGACCTCCCGGGCCTCTAGTGTAAGGCCACGGTGAAGGGAAGTGGCCTTGCACTCACAACTCCTGCATCCACACTTCAAAGAGCGGAGGCAGCGATTGTTGCAGGTTCTCACTGAACCGTATGGGAAAGAAATGCAGTCTTTCTCATATGGAGCAATGACGTGACGCCTATATTTTTCTGAAAAACAGACTTTTTTTTCAATTCAAAAAAGGTTTAAATGGATAAAAATAAATACCATATACAGGACTGTCTCTATGACAGAGTATTAAGGCCAAACTAAGACAAAAAAATAATTGGAAATTACGAAGATAAAGTCATAATATAATGAGAATAAAGTCGTAAAATTACGAGAATAAAGTCATAATGTTGCGAGAAAAAAGTCGTAATAGAATAAAGTCGTAATATGAGAATAAAATCGTAACATTACGGGAATAAAGTCACAATTTATGAGAATAGAGTCGTAATATTAGGAGAATAAAGTCGTAAAATTACCAGAATAAGTCGTAAAATTACGAGAATAAAGTCGTAAAATCACGAAAATAAAGTCGTAACATTACGAGAATAAAGTGGTAATTTATGAGAACTCTAACAGGAAGAGTGTGTTAAAATATTGAATATTGAGCATCTTGTGAAGTTATATTTATATATTTATAATATATTTAATATTACGATTTTATTCTCGTAATATAACGACTTTATTCTCGTAATATTGCGACTTTATTCTCGTAATATTACGACTTTATCCTCAAAATATTACGACTTTATTCTCATATTATTATGACTTTATTTTCGTAATTTCCTTTTTTTTTCTTAGTTTGGCCCTAATACTCCGTCGTAGTCTCAGAAAATTAGAATATTGTGATAAAGTTCTTTATTTTTGTAATGCAATTTAAAAAAACAAAAATGTCATACATTCTGGATTCATTACAAATCAACTGAAATATTGCAAGCCTTTTATTATTTTAATATTGCTGATTATGGCTTACAGTTTAGGATTCCCAGAATATTCTAATTTTTTGAGATAGGATATTTGAGTTTTCTTAAGCTGTAAGCCATGATCAGCAATATTAAAATAATAAAAGGCTTGCAATATTTCAGTTGATTTGTAATGAATCCAGAATGTAGGACATTTTTGTTTTTTTTAAATTACATTACAGAAAATAAAGAACTTTATCACAATATTTGAATATTAATTGAATTATTTTTTTAATACATACAGTCCTGTATGTATGTATGTAAGTAAGTACTATATGTTCATTACCTTCTAGTATTGTTGTCCTTACCATTGCTGGTAGGTATTATAAATGTATTATAAATATAAGTTAACGTTTAACTGTCACCCATGGTGACAATATACTTTGTTCCTGGATTTGCACGTATTGTGGTTGTGAAATGAATCTGCATTTCACAACCGCAATATGTGTAAATTTAGGTGAGGTGAACTGTAGAATAATTTTTTATTATAATTTGATATGGGTGTTTTGTTCATTGTTTTGGTTTAAATGTTGAGACTGTAGGAAGCCTTAAAAAAAAATCTGTCAAGTTGTTAATGAGAAAGATGGGTGGGATTAAATACGTTTTTTTCTTCCCACTCCCTTTCAAGTGTTAACGAATTAATTTGCATATTGAACCTGCACATCTACTGTTAAAGGTATTTGTTTAATTTTCTGTTGCACGCAGGTCACTTATGTTATGTTGTATTGCTCGAAATAAATATGAAATAATAATAATAATGAAATAATAATGATAATGCATCTCACACAGGTCTAAACTCCCACTCTCACAGAGACGATATGAAAATTCAGCCACGAAAATGAACGTTGTTTCGAGTGCAGGGACACGCACGTCCTTGTGGCTGCAACACGCACTTGGCGAAAGGATCCCTGTGTGTTTTAAACCCTAACTTTCAATTCAAGCAAAGAGCTTGACGTTGGATTGTTGAATGTGCTGATTTTGAAAACATTAAACCAAAAAAAAAAAAGAAAAAAAGAAACACACCCACACTGCAAAAACTCAAAATCTTACCAGGAATATTTGTCTTATTTTTAGTTAAAATGTCTCATTTTTATTCAAAAAAATCTCATTACACTTAAAACAAGAGTCATTACCAGAAAAATAACTTGTTATTTGACAATTTTCACCTGTTTCAAGTAAATTTTCACTTGAAATAAGTAGAAAAATCTGCCAGTGGGACAAGATTTATCTTCTCATTACAAGCAAAAGAATCTTGTTCCACTGGCAGATTTTTCTACTTATTTTAAGTGAAAATCTACTTGAAACAGGTGAAAATTGTTGTTTTTTTTTTTCCAGTGATGAGTCTTGTTTTAAGTGTAATGACATTTTTTTGACAAAAAAATTACACATTTTAACCAGAAATAAGACAAATATTCTTGTTAAGATTTGGAGTTTTTGCAGTGAAAGCAGGAGAGCTCATTACACTTAAAACAAGAGTCATTACCAGAAAGATAACTTGTTATTTGACAATTTTCAAGTATATTTTCATTTGAAATAAGTAGAAAAAAATCTGCCAGTGGAACAAGATTTATCTTCTCATTACAAGCAAAAAAATCTCGTTCCACTGGGAGATTTTTCTACTTATTTCAAGTGAAAATCTACTTGAAACAGGTGAAAATTGTTGCTTTTTTCCAGTGATGAGTCTAGTTTCTAGTTAAAATGTGTCATTTTTAGTCCAAAAAATCTCATAACACTTAAAACAAGAGTCATTACCAGAAAAATAACTTATTTGACAATTTTCACCTGTTTCAAAGTCAATTTTCACTTGAAATAAGTAAAAGATTTATCTTCTCATTACAAGTAAAAAAAAATCGTGTTCCACTGGCAGATTTTTCTACTTATTTCAAGTGAAAATCTACCTGAAACAGGTGAAAATTGTTGTTTTTTTTTCCAGTGATGAGTCTTGTTTTAAGTGTAATGAGATTTTTTTTTTACTAAAAATGAGACATTTTAACTAGAAATAAGACAAATATTCTTGTTAACATTTAGAGTTTTTACAGTGCAGCAGCAGCTGATGCTTATTGTATGTTCCTTCCATTGTTACTGCTGGTGGAAAAAAAAAAGAAAAAAAAAAAGAAGTGAAATGAAAGAATAATAGAGAGAGAAAGAATAGCTGCAGAGGAGGACGGCGACCGCTGATGGCAGAGCCTGCGGGCAGGGCTGGCAGTGACAGATGCGACTGGGTTTCCGCAGGGCTGGCACGGGCAGGAAGGTGCAGGAGGGAGAACAAAGAGGGGAACGTAGTGACCCGTGTCTGGGGGCATCCTGCTCCGTCCTGCCCCTCTACAACCGCACAACGTGATTAACATTTCCCCTGGACATTCTCATCACTCAGGCTTTATGACTGTGTTTTCAGCCTTGATTCGTGTGCTATCTGCTGACACTGCACTCTGTTGGTGATGACGAAGAACCAGTGGCTGGAACCACAGACTCATGCAAGGGTTTGATTCCAGGGGTTTATTAAGTTCTAAGATAAAAACAATAAAACAAGTGCCGGTGTTCTGCCAATTTCTGCTGCTTTGCCAAAAACCTACCTTTGTAGAGCTACAGTTTTACTGCGTTTTACTCCCTAGCCCACTCCCCCTAATTGGTCCTTGTCTCTTGACAGGCCGTCATTGTAAATAAGAATGTTCTTAATGACCAGGGGCCTCATCTATAAAGCTTGCTTGCGCACAAAAAGCGCCTGAAAGTTGCAGAAGCCGCCATCTACGCAAAGCCTCGGATCTAAAAAGAAAAAACCAACCTAAAAATCTGCTTATCTTTACGGCAACCCTGACCCTCCCGTAAGAATTTACTTAAGACACGGGGAACTGGCGACGCAGGCGGTGAGGTGGTGAAATGAAGCCAGATTCATGTCATACTCTTAATAATGTCATCACATATGACAACATATATCAGACAAATAAAAATAGCGCTGATCGTGTCCCTCTGTGTGTGAAGCTCAGCGTCAGTCAGGACTCTGCTGCTGCTGGAGCCGCGGTGCAGGACACGCCGGGAACCTCCTTCATCCACCGCTTTAGGACAGAACAAATGAGGGGCTTCGTAGAGCGTTTAGGGGCTCCATGGAGCCCCTCATTTCTTCCCTAAAGGGACACAGATTTTTTCATATATATAATGAGTTTTACGCGGGCGTGAAACCTTTAGGTGCGGGTGTAAAGCTAAATTATGGTCCCGCGTTAAAACGACGAAGAGCCTACGCCGTAGGCTCTGCGTTGGTGACGCAGAACCATAAACCTTCCCTGAGCAGGGGAGGGAGGAGAGGAGGAGGGGGAGCGGGGGGTGAAGCGGGGCTGCCGGTCCCTTCGCACAAGGTGTGATTTGCAGTTAATGGCTGATCCTACCGTTAGTTTTTAAACTATAAAAAGTGGGGGGGACAAAAACATGATTTTGAAAAGACGGGGGACATGTCCCCCCTGTTGCGTCGGGGGACTCATGGCGTTTAGCGCAGCAACGGCGTGCTGCCACTCACTCGCTTTATTTTATACTATTTATTTTTCTACTTTTACTGTGATCACAAAATAATGTCATTTTCCTGTCCTCCACCTCATCCACAACATCTCGATCTCAGATCTTAGTGAAATTCAGTGGCACGGTGGCTCGACACGTCTCATTCATTCTGAAGCCAAACAGGCTGCAGGAAGCCACTGCGCATGCTCAGCAGGCTCATCCATATGCAAAACATACAATTTTTGGTATGAAGTGGGCGTGTAGAGGGCGGGATATGAGTCAGATTCAGCTGCGCAACCTTCCAGTGGGACTGTGATTTATAAACCAAAAATTGCGTGCAGATGGTTTTATAGATCCAGATTTTTTTTTTGCGCCCGGCATTTTCGGCTTTTGAGTGTACGTGCACTTTTAGTATGAATTCTACGCAGTCCATTTTAAATGAGGCCCCTGCCTGGTTAAATAAAGGGCGAATGACTGAATGAATATCAAATAAAGTGATAGAATTGGGTTTTTCTTTTCTCTTTATCGTATAATGTTCACAAAGTGTAATGCAATTCAAGTCATGGGTCGTGTATTTTGAAGGATCATTGAAGGACCATTTTACATCGTGCAAGAAATGATGGGCGTGGCAATCAAACTTTGAAAATCGACGCATGCGCATGCGCAGAACCTCAAGAAGAAGAAGAGGAAAGAAGGTGCAGAAGAGAAATGGCGAGACAACAGAGAGACGACACAGAGAAATACCGGCAGCTAACGCTTTTTTTTTTTTTGGTCCAAACCTTGTGTTTTTGCTGAAACCACCCTATGTTCTACTGCTGATATCTAAAGAACAGAAAATGATAAACAAACTTTTTTTCCCTGATGTTCACGAGAGTCTAAAGTTTCTTGACGTAGTTTCAATGTTTATGTACTCCTAAAACTCAATATTCTGAGGGTCTTTGAACATCAGCCAAAATGCCCAAAAACTCTGGCAGTATGGAGCTCTCTGCTCTGAAAATCACTGGCAGTCAATGAGTTAAGGACAAAAGCCATTGAAAATGAATGTATCTTAGTATAATGTAAATATATTAAAGAAGCATATATGTGTACTATTGAGCATTAACATGTGTTTCAGAGAGCAGCAGATATGATTACTAGTTGCCTATAAGTATTGTAATGGTGCAAAAAGTCAAACTTCAGAGGCATGTTATCATTTATCCTAACCTTTATTGGAATGTACATCCAAGTTTAGTTGCAGGAATCTGAGGGAACGGATGTAAGAACAAAACTGGACAAGAACATCTGAAACAACCACAACCAAATTCACTCTATTTTTGTTGTTTTTAAAATGTAAGGAGTAAAAAGTACAGATAATTGCGTGAAAATGTAAGGAGTGTAGGAGCTATTTGTCACTTTTGTATTATTTAATTCATTTATTATTTAGTTAGTTTTTGTGGTTTAGTTTTGGGAATACACTTTTAATTTGTTTATGATATTTAGTATTGATTAAGTTTATTTTGTTACTTAACCATGTTTTATTTTGAAAGTACTGGGTAGCTGGAGCGCACCAGGTGAGATTACTTATATGGGTTGGCAGACACAGGTGAGACAGGCACCTGGGAGGGCAGATGGTTTTTTACCAGGGCAAGAGAGGCGTCAAAGATCTTTGCTCGTTTGTTTGCCAGGAAAATAAACCATTGGAAACTATATTTTTTGCCTGGACAATGGACTTTCTGTATCCTGCGTAAATCCACTCCCTAGGTGTCTCAGTGGCCGTTTGATTATTATAGTTTGATACTTAGAGTTGAATATTTTGATTTATTTATTTATTTTGTTATAATTCACCTGGAGGACAAATAGCCACTACATCAAGTAAAAAACCCACCCTAAAGTGAAGATTTGGCGGATGGAATCTCTGGAACCTTGGATGTTGGATTGATTATCTATGAAAGAGGATTATTGGGCTGGAAAACGCTTTTCGTTTGGAGAGTCAATGGCCGACGGACATCTCACGAAACTACTCAAACAGCATCGGTGAGCAAAGGAATACAAACAGGCTGTATTGGAAAACGGCTTCACTATTGGAGTGTTTGGATTGTCGTTTCTTTGCACTGGATGTTTATTGGGAGCTTTGGAAGTTTGGACGACCCGCGTGTGCTGCGCAATACTACTATCGCATGGTAAGCCACGCCTCTTTTCATTCATAAAGCTCTGATGCGGAGCCGCGTGCCATAAAAGATATCCTTGTGTGAGTACTGCAAGCCAAAGTGTGGAAATTCAAGGATTGAACAGGATTTGATGTGAAAAATGTCAGAAGCTGCAGCTAAAGCAAATGACTCTGCGTCTGTGCTCTCAAAAAGGAGTGTAAAGTTTACACTAAAGGGTCTGACATTTTATTTAAAGACATGCCAAGAAAAAAGGTCTTTGAAATGCAAGCAGGTTAAAAGGAGCATGGATAAAATGTGTGATTTGATGTTATCCATTGATAATGTGACGTCGGTGCAAGCCCAGCTGACTAAATGCATTACATGCTTTGAGGAAGCTAAAGATATGCATGAAGCCATTCTGAATCTGAATTTGCCAGAGGATGAAGTTGAACGGCAAAATACATATTTTCATGCAAAAGGTTTTGAGTTTTCAAATTTCATTGAAAAAGTAAAATGTTGGTTATCTGATGCTGGTTATCCATATGTGCAATCAAATGATGCTGCAGAACCTTCTGGTAACTCGAGTGTGGCTTCTGATGAGATTAATCCCGAAGACAGTGTTTCAAATGTTTCATGTCAAGAGGAAAAGCGTTCCAGAGCACATTCTAAGTCATCTAAGGCCTCATCTACATCATCTGCAAGAATAAAGGCACAAGCAGACAAAGCAGCACTTATGGAGCGTATGGCTGCATTAGAAAGGAAACACGCGTTGGAAGCCAAAGAGGAAGAACTCAGAAAGGAGAAAGAACTGTTCACTTTGGAAACCGAACTTGCTGCCGCTAATGCAAAGCTGAATGTGTTGGAAATCAATTCAAAATGTGGCTCTAAAGGATCGGACGCAATGAACTCATATTACAACAGGAACTTGACTGGTGCTCGAGAAAAACGTCCGCTGAATATTCACGCGGATGATTTTGTTCCACAAAAAGATGCTGCAAATAACAGTCAAAGTAAAGCTCACAGTGAGGCTCGGGCTGTCACTGTCAGACCTGTAGATGCAACAACAACGCAAACTGACGTCAGGCCATCACTCACAACCAACACGCAAGTGAATGTCAGGCCTGGACCAGCAGCAATGACACAAGACACTGGCCCAGTAATAAGTCAAACTCAAACAACACAAATGTTTCCAAACACCTTGAATCTACCCCACAACAATAACCCCTGCAATGCTATTATGGACATTATGCAAAGGCAAAATGATATCACTGCACTGTTGGTTCAGCAAAATCTAACATCTGCTTTGCCTGTGAGAAATATTCCTGTGTTTGATGGTGACCCTCTTCAGTTTAATTCCTTCATGAGATCCTTTGAAAACTGTGTAGAAGGAAAAACTAACAATGCCAGTGATTGCTTGTCATTTTTGGAACAGTACACCAGGGGACAGCCAAGAGACCTTATCAGGAGCTGTCAGCATTTGCCCCCAAGTGTGGGTTATCAGAGGGCCAAATTCCTGCTGATGGAGCATTTTGGCAATGAACATAAAATCGCTTCTGCTTATATGGAAAAAATTCTGAATTGGCCCCCCATTAAAACAGAGGATGTACCAGCGCTGCAATCTTTTTCCCTGTTTCTTCGAGGTTGCTCCAACTTAACACAGCAGATAATGTACATGAAGGAGTTGGATATGCCCTCCAATCTCATAATCATTGTGATGAAGCTTCCTTACAAGCTACGGGAGAAGTGGAGGAGCGTTGCATGTGATCTGCAGGAGCAAAATGGATGTAGAGTAATGTTCACTGACCTCGTGACATTTGTGGAAAAACAAGTCAAAATCCTCTCTGACCCATTTTTTGGTAATATTCAAGATCTGTCACCTGTCAGCCGCAGCAAAGCCCCCAATGTCAGTCACACAAAGCAAAGGAGAAATGGAAGCACTTTTGCCACCAGTGTCTGTGCAGTAAAGGAAAGCAACAAGATCGACATGGACAGTAACATCAAGTCTTCCTCTGCCCAAAACTATAGCAAATGTTGTCTATTTTGCAAACTTAACAGTCACTCTCTGGATAAATGCTCACAGTTCAAGTTAAAGATGCATCGGGACAAGATAAGTTTCATACAGGAAAATGGAATTTGTTTTGGTTGCCTGAGAGTTGGTCACAGAAGCAAAGACTGCAGGAGTCGTTTGGTCTGTATCGTGTGTAACCAGAAGCATCCATCAGTCCTTCACATTCAGGAAAAGGATAAAGGTACATCCTTAAAGGACGCACAAACTGTGAGCTCTCCGCCGAGTGTTTCACATGGATCTTCTCAGACATGTGGAGCTATAGGGGCCGGTGATGAGGATGATGCTGTCTTCTCCATTGTTGCAGTAAAGGTGAAATGTCAGATGAGCAATGAGGTTGTGCAAACTTATGCTTTTTTGGATCCTGGGAGTTCAGGTACATTTTGCACTGTCAGTCTGGCAAGGAGACTGGGCCTGAGAGGCAAACCAGCCAACATTTTACTGAGAACCATGGCGCAGAAGAAAATTGTGAGCACCACTGTGTTGTCTGGTGTGGAAGTGTCTGGCATGGATGTGGATGATTTTATCGAGTTACCGAATGTTATGACTCAAGAGACTATGCCAGTATCAAGACTGAACATTCCACAGCAAGAAGATATTGCGAAATGGTCTTATCTGAGGAACATAAAACTTCACCATCTGGATGCAGAGGTGGATCTGCTCATTGGGACAGACGCTCCTAAAGTGATGGAACCCTGGGAGCTGATTAACAGCCAGAGTGAAGGACCATACGCAGTCAGAACCAGAGTTGGCTGGGTGATTAATGGACCACTACGCAGTGGAAAGAGCAGTGGAGTCAAGACGGGCTGTTCCGTCATCACGACGAATCGTATCTCTGTGGAACATCTGGAAGAGATGCTCATCAGTCAATATAACCATGATTTCAGTGAAAAGACATCAGTGGAACGGTTGGAAATGTCAAGAGAAGACATTAAATTCATGAAAATTGTGCAAAGTACAACAGAACTGAAAAGTGGACATTATTGCATTGATTTACCTTTCAGAGAAGATGATCCTGCGTTACCAAACAATCGCTGTGTGGCAAAGCAGCGGCTTCAAGGCCTGAAGAGGAAATTTGAGAAGGATATCAAGTACAAGGAGGAGTACACTTCATTTCTCAGTGACATGTTGGATCAAGGTTATGCTGAGATGGTACCCACAGAACAGCTGGAACAAGATGATGGAAAAGTGTGGTACATTCCCCATCACGGAGTACATCACCCTACCAAAGGAAAGTTGAGAGTTGTATTTGACTGTGGGGCCATATATAAAGGAACTTCACTGAACCAGCATCTGTTGCAGGGACCAGACTTAACCAACTCTCTGATTGGAGTCCTCATCCGGTTCAGGAAGGAGCCTGTTGCAGTTATGGCAGACATCCATGCTATGTTTCATCAAGTGCAGGTACCTGATAAGCATGTTGACTTCCTCAGATTTCTGTGGTGGCCCCAGGGCGACACCGACCAAGAACCAGCAGAATATCGCATGAGGGTACATTTGTTTGGAGCTGTTTCATCCCCAAGTTGCGCTAATTATGCCTTGAGAAGAACTGCAGAGGATAATACGTCTGATTTCTCCCCTGAAGTAATAAGTACCGTCAACCATAACTTCTATGTAGACGACTGCCTGAAGTCCACAGCCTCGGGGGGAGATGCCATTCAACTGGTGAAGGACTTGACTGCACTCTGTGGGAAGGGAGGATTCAGTCTCCAAAAATGGGTAACGAACAGCCGGTCCGTGTTGATGTCAATTCCAAGTGACATTAGAGCGACAGAGATGAAAGAACTGGATTTGGACACAGAGCAGCTTCCCGTTGAAAGAGCGCTTGGATTGAAATGGTGTGTTGAGTCTGATAAGTTCATGTTCAGGACTTCAGTGCAGGAACGGCAGCAAACTAGGAGAGGAATTCTGTCTGTGGTGAGCTCGCTGTATGATCCGCTAGGATTTTTGGCTCCTTTCACCATGTCAGCCAAGTTAATGTTGCAGGAGCTCTGTAGAAGAAACCTGATGTGGGATGAACAAATTCCCTCCTCCTTCTCCAAGCAATGGTCTGATTGGCTGAGCGATCTTCAAAAGATGAATGCATTCACAGTTGAACGCTGTATCAAACCTCATGACTTTGGCACATTTGTGACAGCGCAAATCCATCATTTTTCTGATGCAAGTCAAGCTGGTTATGGAACAGTGTCTTACTTGAGAGTGGAAGATGGTGATAAAGTACACGTGGGATTTCTTGTGGGGAAAGCCAGAGTTGCTCCCCTGAAGCAAATCACCATTCCTCGCCTGGAGCTCACAGCAGCAGTTCTCGCTGTCCGAGTGGATGCCATGTTGCGAAAGGAGCTACAGTGGCAGCTGGAGAGATCAATGTTTTGGACTGATAGCACGACCGTCCTAAAGTACATCTGCAATGAAACTAGACGTTTCCACACCTTCGTTGCCAACAGAGTCTCTGTTATTAGAGAAGCTACGGATGTTGGTCAGTGGAAATATGTGAGCACGAAGATCAATCCTGCAGATGAAGCATCACGTGGATTGACTGCTGAGGAGCTTCTCACAAATGGAAGATGGATTAAAGGCCCGGAGTTCCTCCGTTTGTCAGAGAGTGAGTGGCCTGTGCCTGATTTTGAGCCAGCTGTGATTCCTGCTGATGACCCGGAGGTCAAAAAAGAACCAGCAGTGTATGCCATCGTTAAGCACTTAGAAGATCCCACAGACTGCCTCATTCATTACTTCTCATCATGGAGGAGACTTAAAACATCTGTTGCCTGGTTCCTTGAGCTTAAAAGAGTTCTTTTGCTTTTGAGCCAAAAGAGAAAGGAGTTTAAGGCTGCTGAGAGTGACAAGGAAACGGGAGCTAAAAATTCTGTGGAACAAAAACTTCAGAGCTTCAAGGCCACACTTCGAAGGAGGATTTTGAACCCGGAAAATTATGAGGAGGCAGAAAAGGCAATCTTTCGTTTTGTCCAGAAGTACAGGTTTGAGAATGAAATTGCCTCACTGACACGTGGCTTGAATAACATCTCCAAGGACAGCCCACTGTACAAGCTGGATCCAATACTGGACGACGGCATTCTCAGAGTTGGGGGTCGTCTTCATAAATTGGCATTACCATCAGAAATCAAGCATCCTGTTATCCTGTCAAAAGACATGCATGTTTCCCAGTTTATTCTACGTCATATCCATCAACAGCTTGGACACGCTGGTAGAAACCACATGTTGCATCGGCTTCGACAGAGATATTGGATCATCAGTGCCAATTCTGCTGCAAGGAGGACAATCACAGAATGTACAGTGTGCAGACGGTACAGAGGAAAACTCGGAGAGCAGAAGATGGCAGACTTACCAGAGGAGAGAGTCATGCCAGACAAGGCTCCTTTTACAGATGTCGGAGTGGATTATTTTGGCCCCCTGGAGGTCAAGAGAGGAAGAAGCCTTGTGAAAAGGTATGGAGTGCTGTTTACCTGCCTCACCAGTCGTGCAGTGCACCTGGAGGTGGCACACACACTTGATACACATTCCTGTATTAATGCTGTGCGGAGATTTGTTTGCAGAAGAGGCCCTGTGTCAAGCATGAGGTCTGATAACGGCACAAACTTCATTGGAGCCAACAAAGAGTTGAAGCAAAGTCTTGCTGCTTTGAATGAAGAGAAGATTCAAGGTGCTTTGGTTCAAGATGGGATTAAATGGAGCTTCAATACACCAGCAGCCCCACATCAAGGTGGTATTTGGGAACGTCTGATTCGCTCAGTAAAGGGCATGCTTTCTTCGGTTGTCGGACAGCAGGCGTTGGATGATGAGGCCCTGCAGACGCTGTTTTGTGAGGTGGAGGCAATACTGAACGATATACCCATCACAAAAGTTTCTGATGACCCCAATGACCTTGAGGCCCTTACACCCAATCATATTCTGTTGCTAAAGGGAAAACCCATCTTTCCACCAGGACTCTTTGAACAGACTGATCTATACACAAGGAAAAGATGGAGACAAGTACAGTATATTGCACAACTCTTTTGGAAAAGATGGATATCCGAGTACTTACTTGTGATGCAAGAAAGACAACGGTGGACAAGGCCAAGAAGAAACTTCTCTCCAGGAGATATTGTCATCATCGCTGATGCTACAGCTCCCAGAGGATCCTGGATGATGGGCCGAGTTCTGAGTACCAAGTCTGATGCCAAAGGATTGGTCCGTTCTGTGTGCCTTCAAACTAAGACCAGTGTTTTGGAGCGGCCTGTAACGAAGATCTGCCTGCTCCTGGAGGCCACGGCTTAGGATCATGGACATTATTCTCTCTCTTTCTCCCTTACTTCTCTATACTCTGTCTGGTTGTTTCGTTTACAGTATTCCAGAAGAAGACGGAAGAATCACCTCCCGTTAGAGTTAGGGAGAGATAAAGAAAATAGCTCCTTTTTAGAAATGAATGTAATTGTGAGTTTACACTTTCCACAATTAGGGGCCGGAGTGTAGGAGCTATTTGTCACTTTTGTATTATTTAATTCATTTATTATTTAGTTAGTTTTTGTGGTTTAGTTTTGGGAATACACTTTTAATTTGTTTATGATATTTAGTATTGATTAAGTTTATTTTGTTACTTAACCATGTTTTATTTTGAAAGTACTGGGTAGCTGGAGCGCACCAGGTGAGATTACTTATATGGGTTGGCAGACACAGGTGAGACAGGCACCTGGGAGGGCAGATGGTTTTTTACCAGGGCAAGAGAGGCGTCAAAGATCTTTGCTCGTTTGTTTGCCAGGAAAATAAACCATTGGAAACTATATTTTTTGCCTGGACAATGGACTTTCTGTATCCTGCGTAAATCCACTCCCTAGGTGTCTCAGTGGCCGTTTGATTATTATAGTTTGATACTTAGAGTTGAATATTTTGATTTATTTATTTATTTTGTTATAATTCACCTGGAGGACAAATAGCCACTACAAGGAGTAAAAGTAAAAAGTCGTCTGAAAAATAATTACTCCAGTGAAGTATAGATAATACGGCTGGGGATCGATTCAAATGTCAAGAATCGATTTGATTCCGATTCTTAAGATTCAGAATCGATTATCAAGATTTGATTCGATCCGATTCCGATATTGATTTGTGTTAGTGTTAATAAAACTGTTTTTTCAGCTGTTGCATGAATTATATGACTGTAGTTCTGCAACATATTAATACTAGTATTATATTGAGATTAAACAGCAAGTATTGCAGCTAATGATGCTGTAAGGACCAATCAGCTCCCAGAATGCTGATAGAACTGAAACAGAAACATCAAGTGGGTCAGAATTACCAAACAGATCCAGGGAGGAAACAGAGACGGAGGAAATTGCTTTTATTTTTTCCCACATTCCATTTTTATTTGTTCCATTTTCTATTTTGGTTTTAAATTTTTGAGCATTTGGTTTTTAGCATTTTTTGCAAATGTAACCCCAAGACAGTATATAAAGTAATGAAATATAGACAATTTATGCAATTATAACCTAACACTTTAATGTTTTCATACCTTTAAACATATTTAAACATATTTAAAGGCAAAAACATGGCACCAGTTATTCTCGTGTCCAACAAAGCATTCATTTTTTGGGGATAAACAAAAAAATAACCAAAAGTTGTAATGTAGTGATGAAAGAAAAATACATAAATAAATAAAAGGAAAAAATAAATAAATAAAAAAATAAATAAAAGGAAAAAAAAAAACTAATAAATAAATAAATAAATAAATAAAATAAAATAAATAAAAATTGATCTTTAGACATATGAATCGATTTTTAGGAATTAATATGAGAATCGATTTATTCAACACAGGCCTAATAGATAACCAAAATTTCTACTTAAGTAAGGTAACGAAGTATTTGTACTTTGTTACTTGACACCTCTGCATTGAGCTTTCCACCCTTTAGGAAGAAAATGACCCACATGGAGTCCCACACAAACTCACCCACGGCCCACAGCACCGAGTCGTAGGCGTCTCTGTGCTCGCCGCCCGTCTGGGCGTCGGTCCACGTCACCTGGACGGCTCCTGACGAGAGACGCTCCACTCTCTTAGGGACAGATTTCCACAGAAACTTGGTGGAGTATCCCTCCATGTAGTCCGTCACCAGACCGGCCATTTGCTGCAAGGAGCAAAAGTGAATATTTAGGGCCAATCCCAATGTTCACCGTTCTTTCTACCACTAGCCCTAAAGATGAAGCCACAGGCGTAGGGTCCTTGTAATGTTCCCTAGGGATTGGGAACCACTTCTACGTCACTGCGTGGTTTACGTTCGGGTACGTAAGCGACTGCTAGTTACGTTTGCACAAACGTCACACCAGATCAGGAAACCCAGGGATAAAAGCTGTTTTAATTTCAGCTGTAGCGGGACTGCCAGTTGTTCATTGCTGGTTCGTTTTGTTAACTCTGTGAGCTTTGTTGGTTTGTTTGTTAGTTTGCTGGTGGTTTCTTTTCTCTCTGTGATTTTTGAGTTATTTGTGAAGAAGTTCTGAGTTTCCTGTGAGGAAGGTTTTTTTGTTCCCAGTGGGAGTTTTTCTGTGTTTTTCTATTAAACTATCCCTTGTTTTGGCTAAAGTTTAACCCGGTTTGGTGTCGTGCGATTGGATTCAGAGAGAACGATCCATAACACTACAGATGTGTGTGGACGTGTTAAAGAGGTAAAGCCACAGATTTGTTTTCTTTATTGTTGTAATCTGTGCTTTAAATAAATCTTACATCGTTTATTATAAAACAAACTGATTTATTGCTTGTGTATTTGAAAAATACATGAGAACAGGACCTTGAAAAAATAATTGCATATTAAATCGCAATCGCAATATTGAGGAAAAAAATCGCAATTAGATTATTTTCAAAAATCGTTCAGCCCTAGTTAAGATCCCCAATCTGGGCTCAGTTTATCCAAATAACGCCTGTTAAGATATTTGATCAGAGCCGGCCCGGGAGCAGCAGCAGCAGCTCACGGCCGGGTCAACCTGCGCCGTCGTCCCGGGGGAGAAACCTGCAGCTCTGTGGAGAATTACCGCTGCCTGAAATAAATCATTTAGGAAGATAAATGTTTGTTTAATAGATTAAATCTAACAGTTGTAGCTACGCCTGTTAAGAAATTTGCTACGAATATTTCGGAATGAGAACTGCCTGCCGGCTCGGGAGCTGATTTATGGTTCCGCGTTAAATCGATGTAGAGCCTACGGCGTACGGTGCGCGTCGCCGCGCGCCGTACGCCGTAGGCTCTGCGTTGGTGTAACGCGGAACCATAAATCAGCCTTTATTCTGGCGAGGTTTGAAAAAGACTTCGCAACAATGACCAAGCAAGTGATTATGTACATTCACTGAGTGAATATTATGAAAGTAAAATATATATTTCTCGCTAGAAATGTAATCAAAACGCATTTTTAGCTAAGTTAACATAAAGTATGCTGCTGGTTGTTTACAACATTAAATCAACGTTGTGTTGTTGAGTGTACTGTCAGCTTAATGTGACTACAATAAAACCTACCCAAAACTAGTCTACTAGTTAACTTACGTTAGCTTCTTAGCATGTAGCAACCGCAGCCACTTGTAGTGTAGAATGAATGAAAGATACTATTCTATTGGTGGGGCAACTATGGTTTCAGTTGGATTGCTTGTTCAGCCTATTTAAAGCAGACATACGTCGTAAGTGCCGTTTTCAGGAGAAAATATCAAAAACAAGAAATTGCCAAAATGCTGATGTTTACAATAGACTATTTTGTTATATACATTGGGAGCTCGTTTTTATTTTCTTATTTTTCTCTTATTTTCACTGACCTCATATCAATTTTCTTGAATGTGAACTAGCCCATTAGGCACTTTATTTTATTTTCATCGCAGATGTATATTTATTTTAATGCAACCATCAATGTGTCTGAATTGTGATCCAAATAAATGTGCAAACTCATGTCAATTCATGTTCCCTTTCTAGATGTATTTCTTAAAATTGACATTTTTATCAAAAGGATGAGAGAAAATGTGATGGAAAATATTTTTTCGATTTGATCTAGTGATAAATGTCTAAAATAATTGTGAGACTAAAACTAGACTAAAATGCCAATAGTTTTTGTTGACTAAAACTAAACAAATAAATTTGCGTTTTCATGGACTAAGACTTTTAGTCGACAAAAATGTGACTAAATAAAAAAAGGATGAGTTCGACTAAATATGACAAAAAATAACAACGGCGATTGAAACAGGACTAAGACTGAAACAAAATTTAAAAATAGCCGACAAGAACAACACTGACGGGAACGCGCAAAATTTAGGGGTAGTGCTGAAAAGTAGGACTAGGGGGGGATTGGGACTGGGCCTTAGCCTCAAAAACACCAGAAAGGAGTGTGGAGAACATGCAGACTATTGCTCACGGAGCTCTACCTGATCAAAACCGCGGAGCGCGATGCTGCGAACCATCACCGTGGTGTCCAAGCCGATGCCTGTGAGGAAACCTGCACACTCCAGAGCCACATCTGGGTCACGGGAAGTTAAGGATTCCAGCACTTTCGTCTCATCACATCTGTACACTGCAGAAACTCAAAATCTTACCAGGAATATTTGTCTTATTTCTAGTTAAAATGTCTCATTTTTAGTCAAAAAAATCTCATTACACTTAAAACAAGACTCATTACCAGAAAAATAATTTATTTGACAATTTTCACCTGTTTCAATCAATTTTCACTTGAAATAAGTAGAAAAATCTGCCAGTGGGACAAGATTTATCTTCTCATTACAAGCAAAAAAATCTTGTTCCACTGGCAGATTTTTCTAATTATTTCAAGTGAAAATTTTTGGAACAATCTGAATAAAGCAGGGGTGTCAAACTCATTTTGCTTGGCGGGCCGGATTTGACCAATTTTTTTCTCGCGGGCCGCACGCTCAAAATAACAAAAACGGTGCCAACATTTTTTTTTCTAATTCTTTTTTTTTACTTTTTTTATCTAATCCAATATCAGTTTAGTTAATTTTAAAGGAAATATGCACTTTGTTTACACTGTAATTATGTAAAATATATTTCTTCAGGATCTTTTCTTGAAATTTCTCGTTTTTTTTTTCAAATGATGTAAGATACTTTTAATATCATTTTACAAAGATAAACAGAAACAAGTATTTTTTTTTATATTTCGCTTTTTTATAGGAAATTTAATTAAAAGCAAAATCTTTCTTATTACATCCGAGAGTGTTTCTTTGTGATTTAGAGATTTTTCCAGTACAATTAAGTGTATTTATTTTTAAAAATTGGCGCGGATATTTACGCCAGTGTGCCGAAAAAGTCAGCACTTCTTTTTTAACTGTTTTACTTTGTCACTATCCTCGTATTCAAAACTGAAATTCTCAGAATAAATATCTTCTATCATCTTTTTTAGCAGTGATATTTTTCCTGCGAAAATATATAATAGTAGTCAGTTAATAAAAATAAACAACCGTCTACAAAGAAATAAAATCGGCAAATGCATTCTAGAAAACTAAACAAATGTCAAAAACTGCTTTATTTGTGGAATAACGATGGATTTGTAGAAGAAATATATTATGGGATATGCTGCGATTCATGGCAATTATTTATGCCTTCCTTTTTAGTAAATTAACATTTTGTTTTTTTGTGTTGGAAACTTTTCTCGGGCCGCACATTTGACACCCCTGGAATAAAGAAAACAAAGAATAGATTTTTTTACATGGCATATATGATATGATATTGTGAGGAAGGGACAGGACTAAACCAGCGTTATTCTGTTTCCTCCTGTTTCCTCTCCAACACATTGTTTTGCTGTTGTGTTTTATTTTTGGATGAGACTGTTAAATTGTTTTGCTTTTTTAGATATTTTGATGCTTTTAATTTGATCGATTTTGTTGTGTTCAAACAATAACGGCTTCAGCTTCATTTGCAAACTTCCATCTGGACAAAAGGATACAACTGGCTCCGACCACGAGTCTGCAAAAAGCACAAAGAAAGAGAACAGCATTAGCAGGACCAAGGACATAAAAAGATACATTTCACCATTTGTTCAGTGCACTTCAGCCAAATACGACAAATCCAGGGCAAAAGTGTTTTTACAGCCAGAATTAGAGGTGATGAATTACAAAACGTCATAAGGTGTGAAGAACATGTGGAAAACAACAAAAACCCTGCGTTTCTGTGTGTGGTCCAGGTGAATCACTCCTGAAATCCGGCTAACAGACGTGTCCCGGTGAGGAGGGCTAATTGCTGGCGTTTAGGTTAATCCCTGACGGGGTGTGTCATGTTCAGGCCTGAGTGACGCCCGTCTCCTGCAGAGATGACACCCCGTTCCCCCGTGTTTTTACCTCCCAAAGGCCGACCTTCTCCCTTTAAGGTTTTCTGCAGACGACAGCTCTGATTGTTGCACATCCTGCCCTCGTCCATACGAACACTAACCACTAAAAGCCCCCGTCGTGCTCCTTCTCCCCACGTCTGTGTAATGCACTCCTGCACTTATCACGTATTGTCAAGTGGCTTAAAAAGATTAGGCAAAGAGCTCCAGATTGATTCTTTGCTTTCATCGCTGACAAACCGTCTCCTTCCCCCGAACCTTGTTTCAACCCTGGTGTGTGGAGCAAGAGAACATTCTTACAACTTAATACCGTTAAGGGGTTTTACAACAATACTCACGTATTTATCTTGTGCATACATCAGATTTATAAAATCTGGCAGTCGATAAAAAAAGGGCATAGAAAGTCAAAACTATAGGCTACATTACTTTTTCTAGATCAGGGGTCGGCAACCCGCGGCTCCAGAGATCTTTTAACGCCGCCCTAGTGGCTCCTGGAGCTTTTTCAAAAATGTTTGACCTTTTTTTTCCTTTTTTTCTCTCTTTTTTTTCCTTTTTTCTTCTTTTTTTAACTTTTTTTCCTTTTTCCTTTTTTTCCTCTTTTTTTCTTCCTTTGTCCTTTCGACTTTTTGACTTTCTTCTCAACATTTGGAATTTTTTCTCGACATTTTGACTTTTTTCTTGACATTTTGACTTTTTCTCAACATTTCAACTTTTTTCTCAAAATTGTACTTCAACATTAATCTCAACATTTCACATTTTTTCTCGACATTTCGACTTTTTTCTCGAAGTGCATAATGAAATAAAAAAAATCTTCCTCCTCTAAAATATTATTTGGATTTTTCTCCTGCCTGGCCCTAATACTCTTCCACGGATTCGCGTAACAAAAGAGTCATGTGGAAAGACATTAGCAGCTACATTTGCAGCCGAGGACCCAGTTCTAACTAATATAGAAACATGCAGCATGTGTTGTCTTCATTCTACGGAGCCCCTAAAGGGACACAGATTTTTTTTTTTTTATAATGAGTTTTAAGCGTGCGCGTAAAACCTTTAAGTGAGCATGTAAAGTTGTTTACTTGCAAGCAAAGTGGTAATGTCCTTATAATGGAGTCCCAGGTTAAAATATAGCTCAGCTAAATCCTGTAATGTAATTTCCATTCATAAACAGAGCAGGGCGCAACTGGAGGGTCTCATTTTAACTAGAAATAAGACAAATATTCTTGTTAAGATTTGGAGTTTTTGCAGCGTACAGAACTGCGGCCAAGGCCTTACTGGAGCCACAACTCCTGAGGAAGGAGGGGTCGCAATGAACCGTCTGTTAGGAAGTGTTAGGCTTGACCAGCCCTTCAAAAGCCCCTTCCCATAAAGGAAATGTTCAGTACTTCCTTTTCCTCAAGACTTGTGTGGCCATTGTGCAAATGTAAAGCCTAATAGCACCAAGGGCCAGTCCCAATCCCCCCCTAGTCCTACTTTTCATCCCTACCCCTAAATTTTGCACGTTCCCGTGAGGATAGTGGTGTCCCAATTCCTCTTTGCATGTAGGGCTAGTGGACATAACGAGGGCTAGTGGACGTAACGAGGGCTAGTGGACATAACGAGGGCTAGTGGACATAACAAGGGCTAGTGGACATAACGAGGGCTAGTGGACGTAACGAGGGCTAGTGGACATAACGAGGGCTAGTGGACATAACGAGGGCTAGTGGACGTAACGAGGGCTAGTGGACATAACGAGGGCTAGTGGACATAACGAGGGCTAGTGGACATAACGAGGGCTAGTGGACGTAACGAGGGCTAGTGGACATAACGAGGGCTAGTGGACATAACGAGGGCTAGTGGACGTAACGAGGGCTAGTGGACATAACGAGGGCTAGTGGACGTAACGAGGGCTAGTGGACATAACGAGGGCTAGTGGACATAACAAGGGCTAGTGGACATAACGAGGGCTAGTGGACGTAACGAGGGCTAGTGGACATAACGAGGGCTAGTGGACATAACGAGGGCTAGTGGACGTAACGAGGGCTAGTGGACATAACGAGGGCTAGTGGACATAACGAGGGCTAGTGGACATAACGAGGGCTAGTGGACGTAACGAGGGCTAGTGGACATAACGAGGGCTAGTGGACATAACGAGGGCTAGTGGACATAACGAGGAACGAGGGCTAGTGTGTATGAATCTAGCCCTTCACAGCGAGGGATTTCAGATACTGACTGGCTGACCGAGGGCCTGAGAAAATTCCCAGAATGCTTTACGTCATCATTTGCAGACTGAATAAAAAAAAAAAAAACATGGCGGACATTTCTTATTTTTTAGTGAATAAAATCTATATTTTGAGTTAGTTTCTGCATAAAAATGCATTTTGATTACATTTCTAGCGAGAAATATCTATTTTACTTTCATAATATTCACTCAGTGAATGTACATAATCACTCACTTGCTCGTTGTTGCGAAGATCTCGCCAGAATAAAGGCTGATTTATGGTTCTGCGTTACACCAACGCAGAGCCTACGGTCAGTGGCGGAGCTGGAAATTTAACCTTGGGGGGGCCAGAGGGGGGCCAGGGCTATTTCAGGGGGTCCACACACTATGACAATGAACTAGTTTCTGATGTTGAAATGTACATATTAAGCACAGGAGATGAGATTTGTGTATATATAAATTTAAGTTTATTCACACTGTACAAAATGTAAAAAAAAAACAAAGACCATTCTTCCTTTTTTGCAAGTCTTTTGTTTCATCTGCAATCACACTAAACACTTAATTTTCTTTCACTACTTTTATGATTTCACTCTGTACCATCTCAGCTAAGCCCTGAAGAATCTCATTTTGGATTTGGTGACTTGTGTACTTTGCGTTCCCACATGCATCCAGCCTTTTTTCAATAAATTGGTCATGCTTCGCTATTTCGTCTAATATGGCCAAAAAGTTTCCCTTATTCTTGGAGTCCTCAGACTCTTGATGACCCCTCTGTGCTATATTTTGGGTTGCAGTCAAAAGAAGCATATTTGCAATTTTTTTTTCCAATAATGTCGATTTTCTTCCACTTTTTTTTCGTCGATTCTCATTTAAAGAATTGAACATGGTTGTGTTCCTCTCAGTAGCTTTTTTATGTTGACTCCATGCATACATAGCGCCAACTACTGTACAGGAGGGACATAGCAGTCAGGAGTCAAGTCTGTCAGTCTGGCTCCTTTCAACAAGACGTGCGCGGTGCCCTGTTATGTCAATCATCTGGGGTGGCACTAGGGGGGGGGGGCAATCACATTTCAGGGGGGTCCAGTGGCCCCCCGGCCCCCCCTCTAGCACCGCCCCTAGGGTACGCGGCGACGCGCCGTACGGTGCACGTCGCCGCGTACCCTACACCGTAGGCTCTGCGACTGTTTCAGCTATTTTAAAGTTCAGGTTATAAATTTTTCTAAAGTAAACAGAGAAAAACCTGCTTCTTCAGCTTTGACATCTTTTAGTTCGGGACAACAAAGCAGAAAATGTCATCAAATTGTCTTCTTTAATTATAAGAGTTATGAATTGATTGAAGCTTCATCAAGGAGTAAAAACCTACTAATGATGCGGCTGCTGGTTAATGTGGAAATATTTACACATTTTTATTTCATAATTTACCGCTTTTTCCCCTAATGCACACCCATACTTTGCTGCTTTTTTTTCTTCTTATTTTTCCCCAAACAATTTTTTTGATACGATCACACATTTCTAGAGTACATATTTAGGCTCCAATCTTTCAGAGCAAAAGCTGCTACTGTGCTGTCAGATATTTGATAACAGATCACCGTTCCAGATACAGGACAGCGAATAATGTTCCACCAAACCAATGCTCAACATCTTAATACAAGCTGCACTTCCAAAATAGTGAGCTACACAAAAATCAGCAACTCTGCCCGAAGTAAAACTAAACAGTGGGAGCTTTTTGTTTTGTATAATTTCATTAATAGCTCTGACTTTTTTTTTTAAGGTCTATATGTTTTAGAAAACAAAGTACGAACAACAATGAAAAGAAGAGCATGTGCATATGGAACTGTGGAAATCTGGAACAGTTTGGAGCAGGAAATGAAACAAAGTACTAACATAAATATCTTTAAAAAGAGATACAAAAAATTTATTAATTTATAAATAGGTATATGGAAGAGGAAATGGGTTAACGAGGAGTGTGAGAATAAAATAAAATAGGGAAAAATGGTATATTATACTTGCTTAAGATATGTTTAGATATTTATCTAGTATATATCATATGTTGAGAGGGATAGTGATAATTATGTAATATGTTATATATTTATTGGGTATGTAGCGCATTATTATATAGTGTATATTTATATAGATGTATATAATATTTGTATTTTCTAGATATTGATATATTTATGTAATATTTATATTTTCTATATACTTATATGGATAATTATGTAATAATAGGCATGTTTACGTAGTATTTATATAGATTATATATATATATATATATATATATATGGATATTGTGTAGATATAATAGCAGTAATGTAAATCCATAGAGTTATAAAGAAAATCGAATATATATGAATATGAAGATGTAAATGTTTATCTTTTTACTTTCATTTTTATATACATGTTCGAAATAAAAATGCATTCATTCATTTGACTCCTATTACAACTAGTTTGAGAAAATGAGTCCTTATCAAATTTAATACCTTAATATGATATTTTTAAGCTATTTATGTTATTAATCCCCCTCCCACTTGGTTCCTGATGGGCAAATAACTGCAGATATTTAATCAACCACCAGGTGGTGCTAATGAACGAAGCCCAGATTAATCAGCAGCGCTCACTTTTACCAGGTTCCAGAAAAACGTGTTTAGTTCTGCACGTTTAGATCCCTTTAGAGTACAAATGAGAGAAATATGCAAAGAACCATGCCGAGCATAAGACAGAAATCAAAGTGTATCAATAAGACGAGGCATCCCTTTACAGGGCTCATACACATTTTAACACATTTCCATGACTTTTCCATGACTTGTCAGCAAGTTTCCATGACTATACATGACCTCTAAAACATCAATGTATGAATGAAATATAGGAATAAAACTATGTAAAAAGTCACTACAGTGGAGATCTAATGACAATTATGGTTTATACAAAATAATCATTTGTTTAAACCAGGGGTGTCAAACTCACTTTGCTTGGCGGGCCGGATTTGACCAATTTTTTTCCTCACGGCCGCACGCTCAAAATAACAAAAACGGTGCAATTTTTTTTTTTTTCCTAATTCTTTTTTTTTACCATTGTTATCTAATCCAATATCAGTTTAGTTAATTTTAAAGGAAATATGCACTTTGTTTACACTCTAATTATGTAAAATATATTTCTTCAGGATCTTTTCTTGAAATTTCTCGTTTTCTTTTCAAATTATGTAAGATACTTTTAATATCATTTTACAAAGATAAACAGAAACAAGTATGTTTTTTTTATATTTTGCTTTTTTATAGGAAATTGAATTAAAAGCAAAATCTTTCTTATTACATCCGAGAGTGTTTCTTTGTGATTTAGAGATTTTTCCAGTACAATTAAGTGTATTTATTTTTAAAAATTGGCGCGGATATTTACGCCAGTGTGCTGAAAAAGTCAGCACTTCTCTTTTAACGGTTTTACTTTGTCACTATCCTCGTATTCAAAACTGAAATTCTCAGAATAAATATCTTCTATCATCTTTTTTAGCAGTGATATTTTTCCTGCGAAAATATATAATAGTAGTCAGTTAATAAAAATAAACGACCGTCTACAAAGAAATAAAATTGGCAAATGCATTCTAGAAAACTAAAAAACTGTCAAACTGCTCTATTTGTGGAATAACGATGGATTTGTAGAAGAAATATATTATCGGATATGCTGCGATTCATGGCAATTATTTATACCTTCCTTTTTAGTAAATTATCAATTCGTTTTTTTGCGTTGGAAACTTCTCGAGGGCCGCATGAAAACCTCTCTCGGGCCGCACATTTGACACCCCTGGTTTAAACTAACACTGATAAACCAGCAATATGTTGTAGTATATGCAGTATATGTTTTATAGTAATCTAATATAACTGTAATAACTGTAATAACTGTTGGAGAATGTGCATGATGCACAAGATGATCGGCAAGTCACGTGTGAATACGAAATATTTATTGATCCATTTTAAATCTACCTTATAGGCTGTTTTAACTAAATGTTATCATTAAGTGAGAAAAATAAATTCCATGACTTTTCCAAAACTTTTGAGGGGAACTTATGTTTCCAAAACGTTTCCAGGCCTTGAAAATGACATTTTCAAATTCCATGACTTTTCCAGGTTTTTTTAAAACGTATGAACCCTGACTTTAACGGTTTAATTGCTACAATCTGTGTAAAATCTGTTTTTGTATTACTGTACTGTGGGTTTTTTTTTTTTTTTTTTTTCCGCAATCGGCACATCTATATATTATTTTGTACAGCCATGCAATTGTGGGTGGGTCGGGGTTTAAAATATGGCATATTGGATAGGGTTGATTTTGATTTTTGTTTTGTACCATTTTATTTTTGCCAAAAAAAATACCAATAAAAAGATTCATTAAAAAAAACATTACTGGATGCTGTTTCTGTAATACTGCATTTTCTGTCATATTTTAACTCTATGTATAGCATTTTCATACATGTCTCCCTGTGTTTTTAGGATTTTTCCTCTTTGATGGAACAAAGAAAAGCAAGACAAGGACCTGCGTGATACATGGTTGTATTCTGTCGTTGCACAGGCCGGGCCTCGCGTGTTCTCAGCGTTTCCTTCTCACAGCGTAACGGTGGGAACCAGTTGTGGACTTGAGCCTGCAGGCCGAGTCTGTCACTTAGGCGTGTGCTTGAAGGTTGATTTAAACACCCGTCCCTCAACTCCAACCACCTGATAAGCTGCTACGTCCTCACAAACACCACAATCACCTGCACAGCTGAGGGTTTGACGTCTCCAAGCTGTGACTCTCAGTTAAGTTTCCCTGATGCAGATGCTAAACCACATCTGCCCGTGAGGTGAGTGAAACGTCTATAAACTACCACACCTGAACATCAGAGGACTTACAGAGCAGCTGGAGTCATAGTGGGGACTGTGCTACACTCTTTCTTCAGCAGCTAAATCAACTATACTGAATGAATAAATGGGACGTAAAACGTAAATTTCTTTGTAGAAAGGCGCTTTATGAAAATAAGTCCATTTACTTGTATTAGTTTACAGCCCAGTCTCGCCAAATCCAATATGGCGGCGACGTCCGTAGGCGATGCAATGTGCTGATTGGCTCTCCAGAAACGCTTTGAAACCCGTGCCAAAGATCGCTGATTGGCTGTTATTATTGGCACGTCAAAACACTGCCATAACTCGTAGTTGTAAAAAAGGTTTGTAGCTTTTGTTAAACAAAAGTTTGTAGCTTTGTATATCCAATGTTGCTCACAGACGAATTAATTCCACAGCTACAAATATTTTTTGCACACGCACAAAATATTTCTACAAGTACAAATATTTTTTGCAAGTACAAATATTTTTTGCACATGCACAAAATATTTCTACGAGTACAAAGTTTATTTACAGATACAAAATATTTATGGCTTTAATTTGAGCCCATAGAAGTTTCCTCAGGCACTAGTGGAGCCGGCGGGGGGGCAGAGGGGGCGGCCGCCCCGGGCCCACTGCTGCGTTGGGGCTCACGCCGAAGGGGGGGGGAGAAAAAAAAAGTGTGCTGAATAAAATAAGGAAAGTTGGACTGTAGGGGTGTAACGATACACGATATTGAGGTCACGATAACGATACGATATTATAGCAGTATTTTTTTAACAACCTTGAATGAGGAACATATTACTGGAAAAAATGGTCTTTTATTTGAAAAACACAAAATACAAAACAATACTGTGCGTTTGCCCTATTGTTCCAGTTTGTAATGCTTTATAACTGTTTAAGTTTTAAAGAGAAAGCCAGGCCAACCATTTTCCACAAACTGAACTAAAAGTAAATGTCAGGTTTGCATTATGATCTTCAGTTTCATACAAGTACAAATATTTAGACACAAACTGAATAGTTTCTCTCATGTATGATTTGACTTTTTTCTTTTCCAGAAATTTAACAACTAAAATTAAATAAATAAATAAAAGTAAATAAATACATACAATTTTACATCATAAAAAAGATTGATTCATGCTCACCTTATAAGTGTAAGAGGAGATTTATTTTTGTTAAGAAGGTTATTTTGGTAATTCAGGGTTCATTATTTTATAAATATATTCTTTATATTGTGATGTAAATCAGGGACTATAATGACACTAGTCAGTTTATCTGTAGTGATTAGTCTGTTTTAGATTGGGCGGAGTGATACGCCACAGTACGGCACTAGGTGCTGTGTTGATGTTCTAAAATCCTACACTGTTGAGGGACATTAAAGTACACTGGAACTCAGCAGAAGTTTCCCCGTGTTTATCCTACTCACCACCCCAAAAAGGTTTAATTTATAAGGTAAGGCTTAACTCTACACCAGCCTTACATCAGTAAAAGTTCAGAGCTCAAAACCTGTAAGAGTCCCGTGATCGGAACCAAAACGGAACTAGTTTCTTCTGAGCGGAGGAAGATTTTGGTCCGCGGGTCGAGGCGCGGTCGTTACTAGTCAACACAATATATTAATATTAATAACATAATATCACAATACAGTTTGTCACCTCCACGACACGTATCGTGACGTTTTTGTATCGCGAAATTTCGTGGCACGATATATTGTTACACCCCTAATTGAAAGGTTTGCGGCGATGAAGAACCGGCTGATTGTGTTAAATACATGTCGTTGCACATTGTAGTCTGTTGTGTGTAGGTTGAACACGTGTGTCTGAATTGTGCTACTCGGCTGTATTGAATCCAACATCACTGGATGTCATTTGATTTTTATCTCCAGGTTGATACCTATATCTTAAAGTCTGCATTAGGTTTTTTTTTTTTTTAGCAATTATGTTTTAACGGGGATGTTTAAGCTATAAGGGCCCATCTAGAATTTTCCGCCCCCCTGGCCTCAGGACAACCAAAGCCAATACAAATAGACTTAAAAATGTTGTTTTACCTCCGTCATCATTGGCCTGAACTCACACCCATTAAGTAAACTATCTTCTTTCAAAATGCAACATCCACACCCGTGATAAAGTGTGTATCATGAGCCGTCTCCCCCCGTAGCTCAGTTTACAAGTGCAGCGTCCACGTCGCCACTTTAATACGCGTTTAGTTCGTACACGTAGTAGCTCTCCCTCTACACGGAGCTGTTTTGTAGAGTATTCTGCTATATTTATTCTATGTTATTAATGCACTGTTGAAAAGAGAATCTACACGCCAGTTTTTGCTGTACTTGTACAACAACAAAATAAAGCTGATTATAGAATTGGAAGAGATACAGTGTGAAAAAGAAAGTACATTCTCAAATGTAACTTTTAAGTATTGGAGAACTTAAAAAAAAAATCATCTAGTTTGTATCGGGTCTGTAGCACAAAGGAGTTCAATCTCAATAACAAACACACTAATTTATATATATATATATATATATATATATATATATATAGGAAGGAAACAGTCATGATGAGGAACGGCTGGTCCAGTTAGTTGAAATGAGAAGTTATCTCTATGATTCCTCCTCATTTCACTACAAAAACCTCAATAAAGAGGCAGAAAGAAATATTATCCTATTATTATTATCTTATTATCTTATCAGAACCTTCCAGCCTGGCGATCTCCCTCCAGCAGCTGCCACTTTATTGAGGTTCTTGTATTGAAATGATTGTTTCCTACACATTTTCCCCTGAAGCC
Source organism: Cololabis saira (assembly GCF_033807715.1). Taxonomy (NCBI): domain Eukaryota; kingdom Metazoa; phylum Chordata; class Actinopteri; order Beloniformes; family Belonidae; genus Cololabis; species Cololabis saira. The sequence goes on along the minus strand of NC_084595.1, from coordinate 4,940,398 downwards.
GAGGTGTGGCGGCTGCCCCTGATCTAAATGACAAGAAAGTGCAGCAACTTTCTCCCACGCCAATTCTCTCCTCGTGTTTACTGTTTTTTTTCCCAAATCTGCTCTCATACTCGCCATACGCACGTATTAACACTTCTAACTCCAGTGGCGTGAAGTACGTGGATCTTCAGATGCAAATTAATGTTTCCTCAAAAGGGATTTTGTAAATTGAAATGTAAAATAAAGTTTAAAAAGAAAAAAGAAAATATGTCGCTCTTTTGTCGTCGCTGGTTGCCATGGTGAATCCTTGTATCAGGGCTCTATTGATGATGCTTTTTATTTCCCTCACGCACGCGCTTAGCTCGAGCTTAACAAACCCAGAGTTGATTGAACTAACTCATATCAGCTGTTCTGGAACCGAAAACTCCGACTTTCCTATCTCAGGTTAAGTCAACTCGGAGTTCAGGTTTAAACTCGGAATTTGTTGAACCTGCTTCCTGGAATAAATACCCCTCAGGTCTTTTGAGTCCAGGAAGTTCTTATAAACACAGAGAAACGCAAGACCACGGCACACTTTTGGAGTGAGGAGAAGACTAAACACTTCATAAATGTAATGAAGGATATGAACATTTCTGCATTTGTAGACGGTAGAAAGTACCGGGATAGAAGATTTACAAGAAGGTGAGAGAAAAGTTGCGCGAAGCAGCATTTGTTTTGAATTTGGATACAGGAAGAAGAAGCGGAAATGACGGGAATTGTGTCATCACGTTCTCCGTGCATCGCTGGTTTGATCCGGATATCCCAAATGATTAATTACCATGTTTACAGGGATAACCCTGTTTACTCACGCATGTAAACTAGGCCTGTGTTGAAAAAATCAATTTTCTGATTCTAAATCGATTCTCATATTAATTCCTAAAGATCGATTTTTTTTCTTCTCATCATTACATTTTTGCCTGGTGAACTTTAATCCCAGTAGTTTTGAAAACTCCTGAACTAAATGAACTTTTCTTTAGAGAAAATGCTGGACATTTCAGCTTAAATTTCTAAATGTTATATTAGTTCAATGAAGTTCATATTATCTATATTTACTAGAGCTGGTTTGGTTTCTCTGTTATCGGACACGGTTTGTCATGAAATACCTGAAAAATGCCGGTGCTTCATGTCCAGCTGTGTCTGGTGACAGAATAAATCAGACAAGCTAAAATAATCTGTTTACTGCTTGAGCTGTTGCAATTTCTTTCTTTTTTTGCACTTTAAATGGATATTGAAATGCCTATTTGATTTATTTATTTCTTAGTTATTTCACAATAATTATTGTGAAATTATTATTTATAGTTAATAATATTTATTTTTAATTAATAGTTATTTTACAGTCATTTAATCCAGGCAACACTAACCCAAATCAATATCGAATCGGATCAAATGGTGATAATCGATTCTGAATCTTAAGAATCGGAATCGAATCGATTCTTGACATTTGAATCGATCCCCAGCTCTAATGTAAATGGAATATTCCCAATGTTTCAGTAACCGGAATATTGACCTCAACCTGAATTTTGACTGCATGTAAACGTAGTGAATATGATTATTTCCATTCCTCCCTTGCCGTGAAGCGAGCGGCCGCTGCAGGTAAAACCTCGACTACGAGTCTCCGTCGGTGCCAAGAGGAAACGTCAGGGAAGGACCAATTAACCAGGTGATGACAGCAGCTAAAAGGCTGGATTAAAGGACTTGTTCTGTAAAGGTCAGGATGCAAGCTGCTAATCTGAATCATGAGGCGAGGACAGGCTGACAGGAAGGGAGGAAAACAAACTGTACGTCTCTGATGAATGATCAGAGCGCGTGACAGCGGGACGTGTCAGCGAGCAGGTTAGTGTGACATTAACTCTCCTGAGGCTGGAGGTCTCGCTTCCCTCGGAATAATGTAACGTACGGAGAACAAAGACCACGGTCCCAACACGCAAGGGTCACGTTATTGTTTGGGGACTGAAACAATAACCTATTTCTTTGTTTTTTGTGTCATCAGACAAAAAATACAAATCCCAGGGCACTGAATGATTTAAAAACTGAACCGTCAATTTTCATTCTGCAAAAAAAGAGCCATAAGAATAATCAGTAGAAAACGATATAGAGATCCAACAAATCCATTATTCCTTCAGTTAAAATTGTTGAAATTTCATGAATTAGTAGATTATAGTATTCTGCAAATTATGTTTAAAGCTCATAAGAAAACTTTACCAATCAACATTCAGAAAAGATTTGAAAAAAGGAGAAAGCAAGTATAACTAAAAAGGAATGGAGATTTAAAAAAAAAAACAAGATTCAGGACTAAATTGATGGAACGTTGTGTTTTTGTGAAAGGAATCAGTTTATGGAACAATCTGAATAAAGAAAATAAAGAATCCAAATCAAATATTACATTCAAAAGAACAATTAAAGCCTGTATGTTAAGGAAATATAATGAAATATGTTAGACATACCCATAGACGGCGGTAATTTTATTTTAGTTTTTTATTTACTTAGTAGTTATTTTAATTTATGTTTTTTGTGAATTTATTTCTTGGAAAAATTATTAGATTAGATAAGATTCTTCTTCTTTCTGCTCCCTTTTCATTCACAATTTATGAACATTTGTGTTTGTATTTACGACGGAGTATTAGGGCCAAACTAAGACAAAAAAAAGGGAAATTATGAGAATAAAGTCGTAATATTATGAGAATAAAGTCGTAAAATTACGTGAATAAAGTCATAATTTTGCGAGAATAAAGTCGTAATATTACGAGAATAAAGTCGTAATATTACGAGAATAAAGTCGTAATATTACGAGAATAAAGTTGTAATATTACGAGAATAAAGTTGTAATATTATGAGAATAAAGTCGTAACATTACGAGAATAAAGTCGTAATATTACGAGAATAAAGTCGTAATATTACGAGAATAAAATCGTAATATTACGAGAATAAAGTCATAATATTATGAGAATAAAATCGTAATATTACGAGAATAAAGTTGTAATATTATGAGAATAAAGTCGTAATATTATGAGAATAAAGTCGTAATATTATGAGAATAAAGTTGCAATATTATGAGAATATAATTTATGAGAACTCTAACAGGAAGAGCATCTTCTCTCTGTGTTAAAATGAGGAATATTGAGCATCTTGTGAAGTTCTATTTATATATTTATAATATATTTAATATTACGACTTTATTCTCGTAATATTACGACTTTATTCTCAAAATATTACGACTTTATTCTCAAAATATTACGACTTTATTTTCACAACATTATGACTTTATTTTTTATTTTTTGTCTTAGTTTGGCCCTAATACTCCGTCGTATGTATTTGTATTGAATTGTTTGTTTTATTTTTTGAATGAAATAAATAATAAAATGAAATGAAATAAACCTGTATATGATCATTTCATGCAACACATTAGTTTGCGTGGAGCTGAAGTTAAAGGGCGTTCCTTACGTTTTTCCCGGAGACTTCTTCAGCCAGAATATGTCATCGCTGGTAATACCGTGCTCCATCGCTCCAGGGACCTGAAATAACAGTTAAAGCTGTGAACAAAAATATCAATATATCCTTCAACAAATTTATTCACAGCAACTTCCTCTCTAAAAGGAAAAAAAAATAAAAAAATCAGCCATTTTTGGGGCGTGTTTAGACCGGTACCAGTCACTGTCATCAGGGTCTACCGGGTTATCAATCAAACAACAACAACACGGGAGGCAGAAACATCTGGAATGTTAAAAATGACTCACGTTTGTGGGGAACTTGGGCCGTCCACCTGTGGCGATCACGATGTTCTTCGCCGTCATGAGTGTCTGTGGGAGAGGAGGAGAAAATGTCAAGTATCCTTCAAAAAAACAAGGAAATGTCGACTGAAACAAAGTGGTAAAACAGTATTCTGTTATAGTGATGACAGAAAATCCACTGCACGAGTGACGACACTTCTGTCAGGATTCATTCCCTGTTCAAACAGGACGAGTTTTATCAGGAGACCTGGGGGAAGTTGTAATAATTATGGATGAGGTTAGTGATATTAATCTGGTGTGAATGTGCCATTCTTAAGATTCAGAATCGATTATCACCATTTGATTCGATATTGATTTGGGTTAGTGTTTCCTGGATTATATGACTGTAAAATAACTATTGAAATAATAATTTCACAATAATTATTGTGAAATTACTAAGAAATAAATAACTCAAATAGGCATTTCAATATCCATTTAAAGTGCAAAAAAAGAAGGAAATTGCAACAGTTCAAGCAGTAAACAGATTATTTTAGCTTGTCTTATTTATTCTGTCACCAGACACAGCTGGACATGAAACACCGGCATTTTTCAGGTATTTCATGACAAAACGTGTCCGATAACAGAGAAACCAAACAAGCTCTAGTAAATATAGATAATATGAACTTCATTGAACTAATATAACATTTAAAAATGTAAGCTGAAATGTCCAGCATTTTCTCTAAAGAAAAGTTCATTTAGTTCAGGAGTTTTCAAAACGACTGGGATTAAAGTTCACCAGGCAAAAATGTAATGATGAAAAAAAAAAAAAAAAATCGATCTTTAGACATACAAATCGATTTTTAGGAATTAATATGAGAATCGATTTAGAATCAGAAAATCCACAGGCCTAGCCATGTCTGTGGTTTTTAAAGTAAAAATTCCAGTGCAAATTATCTAAACAACTTATCAACTCAACGTGTGATAATTGCAATTCTGTGGGAATGCAGTTCTTAGTAAATCAATGATTAAAAACGTGAAAAGAACAATGAATCAATCAATGAACTTGTATCATAAAGCACTCCAGAAAAAATACTGTATTCCGTTAGAAAAAAACCTAGAGACTTTGACCTTATTTGGGGACCATTTTTTGATTTTTTTGCCTTTATTGGACTAATGATCTGAATCAACTACTGCATTAATTAATGTGTTTTTGCAGGACTTGATTATTTACTTTATTATGCATTTGCTCTAGTATTGATATGCATATGTGAAAAGAAGCTAAATGATTTTGAATGATGTAATCTATTAACTATATGAGGGAGGGAAGGGGAGAGGGGTGTGTTGTATTTTTTTTTTTTTTTTTTTTCTCTCTCTTATTATTATTAATTTATTTTTGTTTAATTACCGTTATGAAAAGTTAAAAAAAGGGAAAATATTGATATTTCTATTGTTATTGTAAATCTTATTTTTTTATTGCCCTCAATAAATATATCTATAAAAAAGGGAGGGGAGAGGGGTGTGTTGTTGTATTTATTTATTTTTTTTATTTTTTTCTCTTATTATTATTATTATTTATTTATTTTTGTTTAATTACTGTTATGAAAAGTTAAAAAAGGGGGAAAATATTGATATTTCTATTGTTATTGTAAATCTTATTTTTTATTGCCTCAATAAATATATCTATATAAAAAAAAAAAACGTGAAAAGAGATTGATACAGAAGTTACATGAATGCACAAGACGTCACTTCACTTTTACCAAATTTAACATGAAAACGAGGGACAACATTGGAAATGGCATGTACACAGATTAAGTAAACTTAAATGGGCCTATACATTTTAACAGCATAAAGGTCCCACCTCTTTTCCTGCTTTAGAACGGCCTCTAACTGTGTGTTCGTCCACCAGACTTCCTTTCAGGTTCAGATATTTCACCTTCCTGCACGACACAAAACCAAACACACACACATTAACCGTGTCCAAGAACTTATTCACTTGTCCCAATGAACTCTCAATCTTTTCTTCTACCCATTCTCTACATTTTGCTTTTTAATCTTTTGAAATCCTCCAAGTGGAGGCATAGAAGATGTTTGAGATGTTTTATCTTTATTTTACCATCAGAAAAAGAGAGATGGGCTTACAGGGAAAAAAAAATGTAGGTCAAGAATTAAGAAACAGTTTAGGATAAAAGAATGGTTTCAACTCGCATTATTAAATTCAGCCTTTGTTCTTTCTATAAAACACATTTTGACTTTATTTGGAATGCATTAAAAAGAGACCTGAGCTGTTACTGTGTGCAGACTGCAATTTGAAATCTAATAAAATATAATATTTTAATATCTGCATTGAGTTATCAATGTACTTGTTGTGGATACCGATGAAATACATATGAAATATATGAAAATAAAAATGTAATTAAATAAAAAATATTTAAAAAATATAAAAATAAAAATATATAAATAAAAAATAAATAAAAAATAAATAAATAAATAATAAAATATAAAAATATAAATAAAATATATGAAATACATGTTTGGTGATGTGGTTGAAATAATTCATGGCTAATTGTTCAGTAATAATAATAATAATACTACAAATAAAATATTATCTTTATTATCATGTCATATGGAAACGCCCTTAACCTTCTGTGTCCACACAGGAAATGATGTCATTGGAAGGAAAAAAACAAAGTATCATTTGAGCGTTTTTCAGACGCAGGTTACCACCTGTTCGCCCTCCGGCCAGCGTTTCTATCAACAGTTACTGGTGATTAATCTGCAGCTGTGGAGACGCATGACGGGAAGAGAGAGAAAGAAAAACAACATACATTTTGCTTCTCTGAACGGAAATGGAGTTATCAAGAGTGATGGTATGAGTAGGTACATTAAACAGTTTAAAAAGTATTCTGATTTGCCATTCTTATACCTTCTTTTTTGATGTTTGAAAGAACAAATTTAAATGTAACATCACTAGAAAAAACAATACATACTGTGATATTAATGATATTAAAAATGAGTTTCATTTTGTATTTTATTGTCCTCTGTATCACGAGTTGCGTCAGAAATTATTTGATAGGTGAGAACTTGGGTTTGATGTGGGTAAGTGATGCTTAGAGGCTCAAATGGATTTTTGATTATAAAGTACTTGCATTTGCTGAGTATTTAGAGAAAGCGTGGGATAAACGAAGAAAAGTAAAATGTATGTGAAAATATCCATTCTGGTTTTTGTTGGGGAGAAAGAAATAATAAGTATTTTTATTTCATTTATTTATTTTTTAATTTGATTTATTTATTTTGTTTTTCTGGTGTACATTGTGCAGCTCCCAATTAAGTGAGTGTCATATTGTATATTGATGATTTTCTGTTTCTGGTCTTATAATCCTGTAAGGCAGGGATATTCAACTGCCAGGAGCTTTTATGTGGCTCCTGGTCATACTTTAAAAAAGGGGGGAAACTAGTGTCCCGATCGACGTCACTTCCGGCCGGCAAGCGAAACTAACATGGTTTACATATCGCATTTTGTTAATTAATAAAAGTTTAAGATGCTTGGTAGCCTTTTCAGTTGGTTAATGATTCATTGGACAGTGTTTGTACATGTTAATCTCTGTTGGAGATGTTTTTTACTACTTCAGATTTTTTGCCAGTGTTGCACATGATAATGTTTGTCACATTATTTGTTATTAACCTCCGTTTATAGAGGACTTGTTTACATCATTGGGCTTCTAGGATTGGCCGGAATTTTTTTTCATTTGAATCTCTAAATGAGGACTTTGCATTTCAGATGGAACTTCTAAACCTCCTATAATTTCATGCGATGGTTTTGTTTTGCTGATATAATGCACAGATGTGTCATAAATAAAGGAGTTTATGGTTAATATTTTGGTTGCTTATTTATAACATCAAACTGGCTACTATGGACCTAAATGCTTGTGCACAATGCTTAATATAATATTCAAATAAGGAAATCTAAAGCGGTGCTTTGTCATTATGGCGTGTTTTATTAAAAGTAGGTCAATATCAACTTCATTAAGTTTGTACAATGCATGGTTTCAAAATGAACTTGCATTTAAAATAACATTTCTTTATCTGAATATTATATTTAACATTCACAATGACTAAATCTGGAGACAATTAATACATAATTATTATGTAAACTAGACAGATATGTTCTCCTGCTCATTCCTGAGCACAAATGTATTATATATACATAAATCTTCGTCTTTGAGTGCAAAATACATTTTGAAAACCCCAAAATTGTGGCCCTCTCCATACAGCCCTTTTGCAGATGTGGCCCCCTGAATAATCTAGTTGAAGACCCCTGCTGTAAGGGATGGGTCTTCGGACATGACACAAAAATAAAACTCATTCATTATTAATTCATTCATTAATTAATTTATTCATATAAAACACTCACTTGTCCTGTAACTGGACTCTGTGCCCCCAGTTCAGAGACCTGACGTGGTTCTGAATGGCTCCTGCCATGGCGGCCCTGGAAAACACACGGGAAGTTAAATTACAACCACACTACATTTCATTTCATTTTTTATTTATTCCGATCATGGAAATATGCAAACAGAAAAAACTAAAAAGTAAAATAACAACAACACAATCATCAACTAAAGCATATTCCATAACCAGAAAGGAGCAGGAAGAAGAAAATCTTATTCTACCTGCCCCTCCCTCAAAACTAAACTGAACAATAATAACAGATGCACAATTACAATTACTCAGTTAATATCACAAAGAAAGGAAAACAAAAAAAATCAAAAGATAGGTTGTCTGTCTCCATACGCATATACTATAAATCTTAACTATTTCATCCATACATTGCTATTTTTTTCTCTTTACATTTAAAAAAAAAACTGAAATCTGTTTATACAGCCCTTTAAATCATCATGTAATGAATTCCATAACTTAATTAATTCCAACAATAGAAACGCTCATCTGCTTTAAAGTTGTTCGGGCAAATAGATGTTTAAAATTAAATTTTCTTCGACTATCTTCATTATCTGAACTGAACGTAAACATGTATTGTAAGTTTTCTGGTAATGCTTTACATTTAGCTGTGTACATGATTGTCTGTAACTTTAACCAAATCATCGAGTTTCAGTTAATCTTGATTCAATAAATAATCTGTTGGTGTTTTCTCTGTAATGTGTATTGTAAATAACTATAAATGCTCTTTTCTGTAGTAAAAATAAAGGATTCATATTAGTTGGATATGTGTTGCCCCAGACTGAAACACAATAAGTTAAATAAGGCAAAATTAATGAACAATATAAAATTCTCATTACTGTATGATTTAACACAAACTTAGCCTTATTCAAAACCAAAATATTTTTGCACACTTTTGATTTTACATGAGCTATATGAGCTTTCCATGTCAATTTCTCATTTATAATAACACCTAAAAACCTAAATTGTGATACTCTATCAATTCAAACTCCTCCTAAAGTAAGTGATATATTTGTCTCTCTCTTTATTTTTTTCAAATTTAAATCTTTTAAAAGTCTGAAACGTTAACGCCTTTTTCATGCCATTTGTATTTTTGAATCTTAAACTCAAATTACATCAGTTCTATTGAGGTGAAAACATTGATGCAGTCTGTTTTTATATTAACAGAAAATGTAGTTAAAAAGAGAGAGAGCAACAAAACACTAGGTCACATTTAATCAAGCAGCTGCCGTAACGCAGTCCCACCACAAGATGGTGCTGTTCACCCACTAAACCCACCAAGCATTTCAAATAAGATTATAAGAGATAAGATTATCCTTTATTTCTCCCTCAATGGGGAAATTCACTTTGTGCAGCAGCAGTAACTTAACACACACATGCAAGGAAAGGGTAAAAAAAAAAGTGAAAAATATATCATTACAAAATATAAACAGTATATACATTGGAAGGAAAAATAAAAAAGTAGTGCAGTATGGAAAAAGAAAGAAAGAAAAACAGTGCAAAAAAAGCAGGTAGGATGTGTGTGAGGTAGGCCTGTGTTGAAAAAAAAAATCGATTTCCCAATTCTAAATCGATTCTCATATTAATTCCTAAAAATTGATTCATATGTCTAAAGATCGATTTTTTTTTCCTTTTATTCATTTATGTTTTTTTTTTTCATCATTACATTACAACTTTTGGTTATTTTTTTATTTATCCCCAAAAAAGGAATGTTTTGTTGGACACGAGAATAACTGGTGCCATGTTTTTGCCTTTAAATATGTTTAAAGGTATGAAAACATTAAAGTGTTAGGTTATAATTGCATAAATTTTCTATTTCATTACGTTATATACTGTCTTGGGGTTACATTTGCAAAAAATGCTAAAAACCAAATGCTTAAAAATTAAAAACCAAAATAGACCGAAAATGGAACAAATAAAAACGGAATGTGGGAAAAATTAAAAACGATTTCATCCGTCTCTGTTTCCTCCCTGGATCTGTTTGGTAAATCTGACCCACGATGTTTCTGTTTCAGTTCTATCAGCATTCTGGGAGCTGATTGGTCCTTACAGCATCATTAGCTGCAATACTTGCTGTTTAATCTCAATATAATACTAGTAGTAATATTTTGCATAACTACAGTCATATAATTCATGCAACAGCTGAAAAAACAGTTTTATTAACAGTAACCCAAATCAATATCGGATCGAATCAAAGCGTGACATTTGAATCGATCCCCAGCCCTAGTGTGAGGTAGACAGATATTGCACATGTTGTTATTGCAACATGGGCAATAACAACAATTTTATATTTGTAATTTCAGCGTCTGTTGAGCTTAGAAAACATTTACCAATAGTTTTGTCCCGATCGATCTGGCCCGATCACGAACTTTTCAAAACATCAGTATCGGCCAAAAAAGTATCGGGACATACCTAGTTATTAATGTTTTTGATATATATTAAATTGTTTTATATATCGTTGCATTTAACGTCACTTCCGGCCGTCATTAAGCTGCTGCTTCATTTCATCCATTCAGAATGTTGCACTAAGGTTAAGCCAAAAAGTATTTTAATTTTCTTGTGTTTGTCAGTCTGACTGGATGTCGTTCAACTACCTCTTTTGAAGTTAAATGTATTTATTTGTGTTATTGCACTATTCTGCACTTTTTGTTTTAGTTTACAATTTCATGTTTTTACATTTTGTGGCACCAGAGCTGATAAGCTTTGTTGAAATAAATGTCCATGTTGTTCTCCAATGGACAATAAAAGAAACTTGGGATCATTTAGTTTTAGTCCTCTTTTTTTTTTTTAATTCATTGCCAAAATGTATCTGATCGGGAAAAAGTATCGGAAATGTATCGGGAGCCAAAAAAAGTGATCGGATCGGGAAAAATCGGTATTGGCAGAAACTCAAACTCAAGTGATGGGATCATCGGATCGGGAGTAGGAATGGGTGATAATTTACCGTTCACGGTAAACCGTCAAAAAAATTCCCCACGGTAAGAATTTGTATCTCGTGATAAAAATGAAGGAAGGAAGGAAGAAATGAGCCAGAAAGAAAGAAAGAAAGAAAGAAAGAAAGAAAGAAAGAAAGAAAGAAAGAAAGAAAGAAAGAAAGAAAGAAAGAAAGAAAGAAAGAAAGAAAGAAAGAAAGAAAGATAAATTCCCGTTGATACGTGTTTGTGTAACAAACACGTATCTGAGTCATTCCAGTTTTGCAGTACAGGTTTAACTCATTTAATTGGTTTTTATTAATTCAATGTAATTGGTGTAGTTTAGTATTTAGTATCTTTTAGAGCAGTGATTTGGCTCCAAAGACTGAATGTGGTGATAGATTTATAGTTACAAAGGTGGAGTTGAATTGGTATTTTTTTAATCATCATTTTTATCATTATTGGGATAAATGCCAGAAATTATCGTGATACATTTTTTAGTCCATATCGCCCATCCCTAATAGGGAGTTTAAAAAATCCTGATGGGGACGACAGTACTTACCAATCATGAGAGATGGTCCCCGACATCTGCCAGCCGTATTTCTGAGCTTCCTTCACTGCTGACCCGAGGAGAGCAGCCTGGTGCATCAGCTTCTTAGGGATGCAGCCCACGTTGACACACGTTCCTCCAAGACCCCACTTGGTGCCTGTTTGAAAAGACATTTTACAAAACACTCTGAAGTTAAACCTTTTGAAAATGTGATTATTACGTGACGAAAGAAAATATTTACCTTTAGCAGAAGGTTCCACATAATCCAGTACGGCGACCTTCTGTCCCAGCTGAGCAGCTGTACGAGGTGGAGTTAAAGTTAGTGGGTTTTCAAAGGAAAGGAAAGAGGAAAACTTGTAGATAGTGAGTGAGCTCACTTAAACTTAAACTTAAACTTTATTTATTTGTATAGCACCAAATCATACAATATAAAATGCAACACATGGTGCTTTACATGCAGAATAAAATAACAATAAAAAACACAATTTAAAACATCCCATACGACCCCACCCCCCACCCCCCACGCGTACACACACACTCACTCACACTCATATACATGTGCACACACTCACACGCCCACACACACACACACACACACACACACACACACACACACACACACAGTAAGTGGACTGGTGACATGGCTTAGCACTAACGATCCAGGTGAGGAAAACACTACCTATGGGTGGCCGTCCACACCGAGAGGCTCCACCGACCACGACCACCAGAAGCATCCCCACAGAGACCCCCCCAACCCGGACAGACCGGGGCAGACCCCACACAGAAGGTGGAGCCCCCTCCCAGCTACCCAGGCCTGAGGGACCCCCATGACGACACCCCCATGGGCGGAGCAGACACACCTCCCAGTGTGGACGACCCCCCTGAGGAAACACTGGAGCTAAAAACTAAAAGATTAAAAGAAAGTAAGAAATGCCTAAAAGTGTAAAATTTTAGAGAAATCTATATAAAACTTAAGATGAATAATAAATAACAAAGTAAAAAGTCACTAAAATGGATTAAAGTTTTAGAGATAATAAAAGAGCTAAAGAAGTACACACAATACATAGCTAAAAACACTAGGTAAATGAGATCAGATAAAAGCCAAACTAAAAAGGTGTGTCTTGAGCCTCCTTTTAAAAATATCAACGTTCTCTGCGGTCCTGAGGTTCTCTGGCAGGCTGTTCCATAAATAAGGGCCATAATGGCTGAATGCAGCCTCACCGTGGGTTTTGGTCGCGGTTCAGGGAATGGTTAAAAGGCCGGTACCAGAGGACCTCAGGGTCCGTGAGGGTTGATACGGTAAAAGCAGATCAGATAAATAAGATGGCCCAAGACCGTTAAGACACTTAAAAACCAGTAAAAGAACCTTAAAATCAATCCTGAAACGGACGGGGAGCCAATGCAGCGATTTTAAAAACAGGTGTAATGTGCTCCCGCCCTCTGGTCCTCGTCAGCACGCGAGCGGCTGAGTTCTGTAATAGCTGTAGGTTCTTAATACTCTTTTTAGGAAGACCAGAGAGCAGGGCATTACAATAATCTAAACGACATGAGATAAAAGCATGCATCAGCACCTCCGTACTAGCCTGAGAGAGAAACGGGCGGACTCTGGCTATGTTCTTAAGATGGTAAAAACCTATCTTCGTAATATTCTTTATGTGTGGAATAAAAGTGAGCTCAGAGTCAAAAATAACACCCAGGTTCTTTACACGTTGCGAAGGTTTAAAATCTTGTAGTTTTGGTAAAAGTTTCTCTCTCTGGCCTTCAGGACCAATAACTAAAACTTCTGTTTTGTCCTGGTTGAGCTGTAGGAAATTATCTGCCATCCATGACTTAATATCTAAAATACAGTTAAAAAGGGCATCAAGTGGCCCTGTGTCATCAGGAGACACGGCGATGTACAGCTGTGTGTCGTCAGCGTAACTATGGAAGCTGATGCCGTGTCTCCTGATGACGTCCCCCAAGGGAAGCATGTAAAGGTTAAAAAGAAGCGGACCTAAAATTGACCCTTGGGGGACCCCACACTTAATTTCATGCATTCTGGAGGAACATGTATCCAAACTTACAAAGAAAGATCGATCTGTGAGATAGGAGCGGAACCAGTTAAAAACAGTACCAGAGAGGCCCACCAGGTGCTTCAGTCTGTTTAATAAAATGTGATGGTCTACTGTATCGAAGGCGGCACTAAGATCCAGTAGAACCAAGACTGTCAGTTTGCGGTTTGCTAAAAACAACAGATAGTGAGTGAGCTCACCTTCTTTGGAGCAGGCGAGGCCTCCTGAACCTCCGCCAACAACCACCAGGTCGTAGTCATACTTTCCTGTGAGACAAGAGAGACCAATGAATACTAGAAACATAGAAATCTCATGTAGTAGGGCTGGGCGATATATCGAGATTTTAATATATATCGATATATTTTCAAACGCGATATGGTACGAGACAATATTGTTTATATCGATTATTAAAAAAACAAAAAAAAAAAAGATTTTGATCTTGCTTATTTTGTGACAAATTGACTTGAATGTTTTATTTGAGATTTGCACAAATGTTTTGTTATTTGCACAACTGTCAACCTCAGTGGAAAAGTCTGCCTGTTACTGTCTACATTGTATTAATTGCACAGTGTATTTTAATTTAATTGTTATGCAGGAAAGGGATATTTGTTTTATTTTATTCAAGAAACATTTTTATTCTATATATGCAGGCAGTTTATTTTTATTTCATTTGTTTTATACATGTTGATATTGTGCAGACCTCTGTTAATAAAGGAACCTGTGTAACATTTGGCACGAGGCTTTGTATTAAAACTGACTGTTTTTTTAAGGGTTTGCCTCAGAAAAAATGAAGCTAACAGATATGCTAACAGAGATGCTAACAGAGATGCTAACAGAGATGCTATGCTATAATGCTTTGGGGGAAACCCCAATTATGGCACAGAAAAAATATCGATATATATCGAGTATCAACATTCAGCTAGAAAATATCGAGATATGACTTTTGGTCCATATCGCCCAGCCCTATCATGTAGTAGTAGTAGTAATAGTATTTTATTTTCAAAGTATTGTTCCTGCCAGTTTCATTTTCTTTGCCATGTAAAGATTTTTTTCAGTTCAACAGTGATATGCACCATTTTAATACAAGACAGGCCAATCATTTAAATCTCCCGAAGTTCCGTACTGGTTTGTGTCAGTTCTCCATCAGATACAGTTATGGAACAGCTATATACAGTACTCGAGTTGTAAAAAAAAAAAAATCAGGGGGATGGTGGATTTTATCATATGGGGACAGATAATTTGTGCTGATTACAAATAATATAATATATTACAAATAATAGCAGTGACCAAAACACCTGCAGAAATACTGCAGGAATGACATAGCAGCAGTTAAATGCAGCCTTCTGTAAGCTTTAAATATCCACTGGGCTTACATCAAATACATCAAAACACAACAATAAAAAACACTTTTCTGAACTTATCAATATGACTCTGTCCTTCACAGGATAAGTAACATGGATCACTGCAAAAACTCACAATCTTAACAAGAATATTTGTCTTATTTCTAGTTAAAATGTCTCATTTTAGTAAAAAAGTCTTATTACACTTAAAAACAAGACTCATCACTGGAAAAAACAACAATTTTCACCTGTTTCAAGTAGATTTTCACTTGAAATAAGTAGAAAAATCTGCCAGTGGAACAAGATTTTTTTGCTTGTAATAAGAAGATAAATCTTGTCCCACTAGCAGATTTTTCTACTTATTTCAAGTGAAAATTTACTTGAAACAGGTGAAAATTGTCAAATAAGTTATTTTTCTGGTGTTATTTTTCTGGGGATGACTCTAAATGTTGAAATAGCAGTAAAACCACATTCATTGATGAAATGACATAAGGGATGGAAAGGAGGGATGGCAGTTTTACAGGGGGATGATTTGGACCATTTTTATTTCAGGGGGGATGCCATCCCCCCTCATTCCCCCTCAACTCCAGTACTGCCTGTACAGCAACCTCGTCTACCTTCATTCAATAATTTTAAACATAAGCTCAGGACACATTTAATTGATTTAGATTACCTAATGATATTTCTAGATGTATTTTTTCTTTAATAATGATACCATGTATTCTATTCATGCTGCTGTTTATTTGCTTTGTTTTTAGACTGCAATCATGTATTCTGCATATTTTAAATCTTTGTACAATCTTTTGCTGTATTTTACAGGTAGAGGTCTCGTATAAATATAAGCCCCTTGGGCTTTTGCATCAGCCAACACATTACAAATCACTCTTTTACATTTGTACGTTACTTGTTCTGTTTTTTTATACTGTGCTGAATAAATAAATCTAAATCTAGTAGTATAGACGTACAAGGCTGCTGTCAAAATCTGCTGAGCATTTGTAGTTGTAAGGCGTCTTGAATAAGCCTGTGCTGAAAAAAATTGATTTCACAATTCTAAATCGATTCTCATATTAATTCCTAAAAATCGATTCATATGTCTAAAGATCGATTTTTTTTTTTCATCATTAAATTACAACTTTTGGTTATTTTTTTGTTTATCCCCAAAAAAGGAATGTTTTGTTGGACACGAGAATAACTGGTGCCATGTTTTTGCCTTTAAATATGTTTAAAGGTATGAAAACATTAAAGTGTTAGGTTATAATTGCATAAATTGTCTATATTTCATTAATTTATATACTGTCTTGGGGTTACATTTGCAAAAAATGCTAAAAACCAAATGCTCAAAAATAAAAAACCAAAATAGACCAAAAATGGAACAAATAAAAACGGAATGTGGGAAAAAATAAAACCGATTTCATCCGTCTCTGTTTCCTCCCTGGATCTGTTTGGTAATTCTGACACACGATGTTTCTGTTTCAGTTCTATCAGCATTCTGGGAGATGATTGGTCCTTACAGCATCATTAGCTGCAATACTTGCTGTTGAATCTCAATATAATACTAGTATTAATATGTTGCAGAACTACAGTCATATAATTCATGCAACAGCTCAAAAAACAGTTTTAATAACACTAACCCAAATCAATATCGGAATCGAATCAAATCTTGATAATCGATTCTGAATCTTAAGAATCAGAATCGAATCGAATCTTGACATTTGAATGGATCCCCAGCCCTAATCTTGAATTAACAAAGTAAATGTATTTCTAAAGGGATGTTAGAGAAAGATGTCTTTTCAAAAGTGTGCTGTTACACATAATTAATTTAGAAAAATGTAGTGTCTACAAGCTCTCCCATCTGTTTCACATAGTTTTTATTTTCTTATTTAACCTTTATTTAACCAGGAAGATCCTATTGAGATTAAAAGCCTCTTTTCCAAGGGAGACATGGCCAAGATTAGGCAGCAGCAATTGCAACACATAGTTACACAGAGTTACAAATGACCAAAGGTGGATAGTAACGAGTTCCATTTACTCCGTTACATTTACTTGAGTAAGTTTTGGGAAATGTTGTACTTTTAGGAGTAGTTTTGAATCACTATACTTTTTACTTGAGTAGATTTGTGAAGAAGAAACTGTTCCTCTTACTCCGCTACATTAGGCTACGTTGAGCTGTTACTTTTCTTTTATCCCTTTTATCCACGTACGCGTCAATCTCATGACATCACTGGGTGATTCTTTGGGAAAATGTTTGTTTTTGCATGTTTTGTCACATTTACACAGACTCAAACACACACAGAGTTTCTATGAGTTCATGTTTGTTCTAGTTCTGCCTGGTTAAAAAAGAAAAGTACAAAGGCTGGAAATTTTGTGCTACTTGTGCTTAATTTATTTTTTTATTCTGTTATTTTATTTATTAAAGTACTTGAATTTACTTTAAGATTATTTTAATTTAAGCTAATTTTTATTAATTTTAATTTATTGTATTATTTTATTGATTTAATTTGCCAGAAGATGATTATTTTGTACTTTTGTCTGTTTGAATGGTTGTGTTAAAAAAATAAATCAGACGTTACTCAACAGTTACTCAGTACTTGAGTAGTTTTTTCACTTTTTTACTTTTACTCAAGTAATTATTTGGATGACTACTTTTTACTTGTACTTGAGTCATATTATTCTGAAGTAACAGTACTTTTACTTGAGTACAATTTCTGGCTACTCTACCAGCTCTGCAAATGACAGATAAAACACCAACAGGTAAAATACAATTAAAATAAAATTACAAAAAAAGCAAGCAAATCACAAAAAACCGGTACATGTAATGGAGTCGGCCTCAAGTATTTTCAATTTAGATTTAAAGTACTCAAAGAAATTAACCCTGTTACCCTCCAGTCATGTTGTAATGTGTTCATATGAGGGTTTATAGAAATAATTACTTTAAAAAGACGTTACCAATTGTTACTCTCGCCGAGTTTAGTCCTTACGGATCTAGTTAAGCTCGTGTAAATGATATAATTCGTATTACCTGTTAGGTTTCTGGTGAAAATAGTGAAACATTTAACCTTTTTCCACCGGTGTCTGCTCCTGCAGAGCGCGGCCATGTTGTTGTTATGAAAGGACCCCGGATCAGACAGCGCTGGCCGCGCAGCTGCCTGAACGGAAATACCCGCAAATTCACAGAAAATGAGAAATTTTTTTTACGGTAAATTCACACAAAAGACAAAATCGATACACGAATGGAATTTTTAATTTAATACATTCGATAATTGAAGAAGACAAAAAAAACACGTGTTTAT
This sequence comes from Cololabis saira, assembly GCF_033807715.1. NCBI lineage: Eukaryota > Metazoa > Chordata > Actinopteri > Beloniformes > Belonidae > Cololabis > Cololabis saira. The sequence continues at coordinate 4,922,078 of NC_084595.1, read as the reverse complement.
GGGTTAGTAAAAATGATGTGTCATTATTTTAAACAACACCATTTTAACGTTCTCAATGTATTCAAACTTTTACTATATTGTAAGATCTTACTGGTAGATTGTTTGAATTCAATAATTATTTACAAAAATACTAAATCAGTTGACATATATTTGCAATATACAGAAAATAATTCTCAGAAAATTAGAATATTGTGATAAAGTTCTTTATTTTCTGTAATGCAATTAAAAAAACAAAAATGTCATACATTCTGGGTTCATTACAAATCAACTGAAATATTGCAAGCCTTTTATTATTTTAATATTGCTGATTATGGTTTACAGTTTAAGATTAAGATTCCCAGAATATTCTACTTTTTTGAGATAGGATATTTGAGTTTTCTTAAGCTGTAAACCATGATCAGCAATATTAAAATAATAAAAGGCTTGCAATATTTCAGTTGATTTGTAATGAATCCAGAATGGATGACATTTTTGCTTTTGTAATTGCATTACAGAAAATCACAATATTCTAATTTTCTGAGACAGTCACATAGTCACACATAATTCATTGCTGCTCAGCTTTATATATATATATATATATATATATATATATATATATATATATATATATATATATATATATATGTGTGTGTGTGTGTGTGTGTGTGTGTGTGTGTGTTGTGTGAATGAGGGTACGGGGAGTGGGGGGTCAAGGGGGATTGTTTCTTTTCTCTTTTTAATGTAAAGCACTTTGTGTTGCATTTTATCTGCATGAAAGGTGCTATATAAATCAATAAATCAATAAAGTTTAAAGTTTAAATTATTTTGGTTAAATTTTATATACTTAAATGTCAAGGTATTAATAAAGCACCATATTTTCTTCACTTTCTTAAGGAAGTGAAACTATATGTTAAATCAATAGCAATCTAATAACAAAAAGACCCTGAGAACAATTTCTATATGTAATATTTTGCATGAATTTGTCTAATTAGCTGGATTCAGCACAGGTGCAGTACCAGCAGAGGCCTGCAGGGGGCGCCAGAGTCTCATCTCCTTCTGTTGCTCTTTGCTTCCCATGAAACCCAAACACTAGTAACTGCAGTTTTTACTGGTATCTGGGACAATGCATAAAAACATGTTAAATGATTCCGTCAGCTCCAGATTCTCCACATTTACCTCATTTTTGTATCACATACTGTTCCTTTTTACATCTACGAATGTGTCGTGTCTCCCCAGCTGTATTAGGGCCAAACTAAGAAAAAAAAATTGAAATTACAAAAATAAAGTCATAATAATATGAGAATAAAGTCGTAAAATTACGAGAATAAAGTCATAATGTTGCGAGAATAAAGTCGTAATATTACGAGAATAGAGTCGTAATATTTTGAGAATAAAGTTGTAATATTACGAGAATAAAGTCGTAATATTTTGAGAATAAAGTTGTAATATTATGAGAGTAAAGTCGTAATATTAAATATATAACTTCACAAGATGCTCAATATTTAACATTTTAACACAGGGAGAAGATGCTCTTCCTGTTAGAGTTCTCATAAATTAACACTTTATTCTCGTAATATTACGACTTAATTCTCGTAACGTTACGACTTTATTCTCGTAATATTACGACCATATTCTCATAATATTACGACTTTATTCTCATATTACGACTTTATTCTATTACGACTTTATTCCCGCAACATTATGACTTTATTCTCGTAATTTTACGACATTATTCTCATTATATCATGACTTTATTCTCGTAATTTTTTGTCTTAGTTTGGCCCTAACACTCCGTCGTACGGAAGCGTATTGCATTCACTTGAGAAAAAAAATCTGCTCTGTTTTTCTGAATTAACGAGATAATTATCTCAGAATTCTGAGAAAAGTTTTAATGAAAAAAAAATCTGCTCTGTTTTTCTTAACCAGATACCTCACAACTTGCAAGAATCTGTCATGCAATTGAGAGCTGGATTTAATGGAAGCAAACATGTTCCTGTCCAGTTTAATCCAGTTTTATTTTGCTTTTGGTTTGAAACATTGGGAGATACTCTTGTCTTTAAGTTTTATAGATGGTATTGTTATTAGTTTGTCAACTTTGCACAGGCACCTCAGGACTTTGCGGTTGTTCAGACGGAAAGCGATTTTTTTTTCATTAAAATTTTCTCAGAATTCTGATATAATTATCTCGTTAATTCAGAAAAACAAAGTAGATTTTTTTTTTCTCAAGTGAATGCAATACGCTTCCGTATTTTTGTCCTTTGCTGACCTTTCCTGTTATACTTCCTATCTGTGGGAGAGGTAAAAGGCACTTACTGCTGGGTTTTTGTGGCGTATGCTGATTTTATTTGTTAGTCGTAGTTAATTTATGCGGTAATATGTTTTATGATATTAGAGGATCTGGGGGATGTTTGACAAAACAACTCGGCTTCCTGAGAAAAAAAATGACAACTGACAACACAGAGGTTAGTTTGAGTTTAAAACAGACTGCAATTCTCAAGTTAATTAAAGCTGCAAGCAGCGATGAACGGTCCTCCATCCTTGTGCAGGTTCAGGCTGCAGTGGAAGCTTGTATGACTTGATGTAGATTCTTCAGACCTGGACATTTAGCGGATGAAACCACCCACGACTCTCTATACCAGGGGTGTCAAATGTGCGGCCCGAGAGAGATTTTCATGCGGCCCGTGAGAAGTTTTCAATGCAAAAAAACAAAATGTTAATTTACTAAAAAGGAAGGCATAAATATTTGCCATGAATCACAGCATATCCGATAATATATTTCTTCTACAAATCCATCGTTATTCCACAAATAGAGCAGTTTGACATTTTTTCTAGAATGCATTTGTCGATTTTATTTCTTTGTAGACGGTCGTTTATTTTTATTAACTGACTACTATTATATATTTTCGCAGGAAAAATATCACTGCTAAAAAAGATGATAGAAGATATTTATTCAGTGAATTTCAGTTTTGAATACGAGGATAGTGACAAAGTAAAACAGTTAAAAAAGAAGTGCTGACTTTTTCGGCACACTGGCGTAAATATCCGCGCCAATTTTTAAAAATAAATACACTTAATTGTACTGGAAAAATCTCTAAATCACAAAGAAACACTCTCGGATGTAATAAGAAAGATTTTGCTTTTAATTAAATTTCCGAAATATAAAAAAACATACTTGTTTCTGTTTATCTTTGTAAAATGATATTAAAAGTATCTTACATCATTTGAAAAAAAACGAGAGATTTCAAGAAAAGATCCTGAAGAAATATATTTTACATAATTAGAGTGTAAACAAAGTGCATATTTCCTTTAAAATTAACTAAACTGATATTGGATTAGATAACAATACAAAAAAAAAGAATTAGAAAAAATAAATTCCGCACCGTTTTTGTTATTTTGAGCGTGCGGCTCGCAAGAAAAAAATTGGTCAAATCTGGCCCGCCAAGCAAAATGAGTTTGACACCCCTGCTATAAACCAAACTATTCAAAAGTTATGGCAGAAAGTAGGAACTATCAAATATGGACCAATCAGATGAAGGGGGGGCGCGCTTTTTGGCGTCTATCGTCACCACGGTAACACTTTTGACTGAGAAAAGTAATGCCCATTGTTGCAGGATTGAGACGCACATTTTGATGTATAACACACCTGGGTGCACGTTACGGTTCGGGCCGTATTAACTGCCAAAGAAATGGCATAAATTTAGCCAAAATGACACGATTAATTCAAAATGGCCGACTTCCTGTTCAGTTTCGGCCATGGCGCCAATAGGCTTTTTTCTTTAAGTTGCGACATGATACAGGTGTGTACCGGTTTTCGTGCATGTTCGTCAAACCGTATTGTGGGGCTTGAGGCACAAAGTTTTCTAGGGGGCGCTGTTGAACCGTTAGGCCACGCCCATTAATGCAAACCATGAAATATCAAATTTATCACCAGGCCTGGCTTGGTGCAAAATTTGGTGACTTTTGGGGCACGTTTAGGGGGAAAAAAGGCCCTCATTTTGTCAGAAAAATACAAAAAAAGCAAGAAAGAAGGAAAATTCCTATAGTGCAGGAGATAACCAAAACAATCGTTCAGTTTGTGATACAAGCATGAAATTTGGTACACACATAGTCAAAGGCCTTCAAAAAATAATTGGACGTGGAGCCATCGTGAATTTTCAACATGGCGCCCATGGCAGACATTTTTCAAAATAGACGCCAGAACCAAGTGTTTTCTAATGAGTGATTAGTTGAAATGAGTTGCCAGTTTGCCCTGGCTCTTTTTTTCCCTTTTTTTCCATATTTTTTCCTCTTCTTTTTTCTCCTTTTTCATCTTTTCATCTTTCATCTTTTTGTCCCTCTTTTTTTCCTCTTTTTCCTTGGCTCCACGTCCATATCTTTTGGGGGATAGAGAAAAAAAAGAGGGAAAAAAAGATGAAAAAATATGGAAAAAATAGGAAAAAAAGAGAAAGAAAGAGGAGAAAAAGATGAAAAAAGAGGAAGGAAGGAAGGAAGTAAGGAAGGAAGGAAGGAAGGAAGGAAGGAGCAGGAGTAAAGAAAAAAAGAGGAAAAAAAGAGAAAAAAAGATGAAAAAATAGGAAAAAAAAAATGGCAAAAAGAGGAAAAAAAGAGGAAAAAAGGAGAAAAAGATGAAAAAAAGAGAAGATGAAAAAAGAGAGAAAAAAAGAGGAAAAAAAGAGGAGTGTACTCATTAAAAAACAGTTGTGTCCATGTTGAAAATTCACGATGGCTCCACGTTCATATCTTTTGGGGAAACCTTTGGCTATTTGTACCAAATTTCATGCTTGTATCACAAACTGAACGATTCCTATACATTTTATAGCTAAACAGCTGGACTACTACAGATACAATAGGGCCTTCGCACTTTAAGTGCTTGGGCCCTTATTAATGAAAATATTTCTCATGTGGCTCGAGCTCCAAACACACAAATTTAACCAAAAATGAGTAACAACTGTTTTAATGGGTATGCAACACTCTTTAAACAAGTGGTTGTTTTATTCTGCCGTGGAAAAGGGAGTTTCATTGAGTGATTGAAACTCGTTTCCTTCAACACTCTTTGTAAACAGTACGAGTGTGACTGTTGTGCTGATTATCAGAGTTACAGTTATTAGAGATGTAAAAGGTAGTGAGTTGCGCTTATTACGACTGCTGTGATCTCAAATGTATAAACAGTGAAAAACAGACATATTCCTGATCTCATTCATTTTCATGGTAAGTCAGTTCAAGTGTATATTCACTCCATATCATGAATTTAAAGATAAACAACTGACTCCCAAAATAATATATTGCATCACAATAATTGTGTTTACCTGATACTGTATCAGTAGTAGAGCAAACTTAAAAAAAAAAGAAAGAAATCCAACACCATTGTGATAGGTAGGTAAGATCATTTCCATCACACAATTTAAATGTTCTTTTGGCAGTTTTTTTATGTCATTTTCTTAAAAATTAAAACACACATTTTCAATGCATTTCAACTGAAACCAAGAAGAGAAAAAGCAAATGTTTGCACTGCTAAAACTCAAAATCTTACCAGGAAATATTTGTCTTATTTCTAGTTAAAATGTCTCATTTTTATTCAAAAAATCATACAACTTAAAACAAGAGTCCATTACCAGAAAAATAACTTTTTATTTGACAATTTTCACCTGTTTCAAGTACATTTTCACTTGAAATAAGTAGAAAAATCTGCCAGTGGACAAGATTTATCTTCTCATTACAACAGAAAAATCTTGTTCCACTGCGAGATTTTCTACTATTATTTAAGTGAAAATCTACTTGAAACAGATGAAAAATTGTTGTTTTTTTTCAGCGATGAGTCTTGTTTTAAGTGTAATGAGATTTTTTGACTAAAAATGAGACATTTTAACTAGAAATAAGACAAATATTCTTGTTAAGATTTTGAGTTTTTGCAGTGTGTGAGGCAGCTAGTGACTAGCTGAAGAAAAAGTGCAGCGCGGTGTTCATGTTCCTGCCACCGCTGTGAGGACGTGCAGCTGCAGGAACCGGACGTGCAGCTGCAGGAACCGGACGTGCAGCTGCAGGAACCGGACGTGCAGCCGCACGAACCGGACGTGCAGCCGCAGGAACCGGACGTGCAGCTGCAGGAACCGGACGTGCAGCTGCAGGAACCAGATGTGCAGCTGCAGGAACCGGACGTGCAGCTGCAGAAACCGGACGTGCAGCTGCAGGAACCGGACGGCAGCTGCAGGAACCGGACGTGCAGCTGCAGGAACCGGACGTGCAGCCGCACGAACGCGCGTGCAGCCCGCAGGAAACCGGACGTGCAGCTGCAGGAACCGGACGTGCAGCCGCACGAACCGGACGTGCAGCCGCAGGAACCGGACGTGCAGCTGCAGGAACCGGACGTGCAGCTGCAGGAACCAGATGTGCAGCTGCAGGAACCGGACGTGCAGCTGCAGAAACCGGACGTGCAGCTGCAGGAACCGGACGTGCAGCTGCAGGAACCGGACGTGCAGCTGCAGGAACCGGACGTGCGGCTCGACGAACCGGACGTGCGGCTGCAGGAACCGGACGTGCAGCTGCAGGAACCGGAGCGTGCAGCTCGAGGAACCGGACGTTCAGCTGCAGGAACCGGACGTGCAGCTGCAGGAAACCGGACGTGCGGCTGCAGGAACCGGCAGGAGGACGTGGAAGAAAAGAAGGTGCAGAAAAAGGCACAGAGTGGGGAATCCTCCATCCTCAGATCACGCCTGCAGGTGGAACTGGAAAGAGTTGCTGCTCCATTTGCTGGTGTCACAGTTGAGCATGGTTCGCTCGTGAAGGTAACGTTCCCTTCTGCATGCATCAGGATTATTGTATTGGTCCTAAGAAGTGGAGAAGACAGAAATACACAGATTATAAACCACTGAAATGGTCAACGTAAAGCTAAAAACAACTATTTAAAGCAACTCCAACCAAATACATTATGAGAATACAGAGTTAGTGGCAAACAATGAATGAATGAATGAATTTATTTCGATCATGTATATAAAAAAAATAAAAATAAATAGTAACATCTTCATATGCACGTAGGTTCGAAAAAAGGAGTAGGAAAAAGTCTACACTTTTTCCTAGTTCCTACCCCTTTATAACTCTATGATTTACATTATTACTATATTACATCTACACAATATCCATATAAATATAGTCTATATAAATACTACGTAAACATGCCTATTACTACATAATTATCATATAAGTATATAGAAAATATAAATATTACATAAATATTATATCAATATATAGAAAATACAAATATTAAATACATTTATATAAATATACACTATACAAAACTACATAAATATCCATATAAATATATAGGCTACATACATAATAAATATATACATATATTACATAATTATAACTATCCCTCTCAACATATAATATAACTACATAAATATCCACATAAATATCTAAACATATCTTAAGCAAGTATAATATACAATTTTTCCCTATTTTATTAGTTTATCACACTCCTCATTAACCCATTTCCTCTTTCCATATACCTGTTTATAAATCATTTCTTGTATTTTGTTGTTCCTACTTTATGTTTTCTAAAATGTAGTTCTCCCCTTAGATTATTATAGCCCCTTTCTCTCTCTGTGAACATTCCTCTGATAATTTTTGGTAGTAGATTAATCCTTGCTTTGAACAATATTTGTGCTGTTTGTGATGTTTGTTATCTTGTTTGTTGATTTTTATGCTTGTGATTGACCGAAATAAATATTAACTAACTAACTAAGTAACTTCTAGGCGATGCTTCCCTGGCCCAGGTAGACACGTCCTCCCCGAGCCTTCGGCTGCAGGAGAGTTTCTGTATCTGCTAATCCACTGAGCTTTCTCAACACAGACCATCCCTTTCATTTTCTCACTGGAGCGCTGATTAAATGGGGGATTACGATGTTGCAACTGTGCCGTCCTAAAGTCCCCAGTCTAAAATCTAGCAGTCCCGCACAGTCCTGTAAATTACAACGGCTGGAAACTAACAGGAGGCAGTGGAAGGGACTGTTGAGCGCATTTTGTAATAACGGTGCATTTTGTAATAAACGTCCAAAATGTAATAACTTTTTCATTTCATGTTGTAATAAAGCCGCATTTTATAATAAACTGCCCCATTTTGTAAAAATTTTTTGCCACATTATGTAATAAGTTATTGCATTTTGGGAAAATATTATAAAATGCACTTGCAACTTTTTTATTTTCTAGGAAATGTAATAACATTATGTAATAATACCTATTATTGTTGTTTGTTTAACAATGAATTTATACAAGAGTGACTTTTGTTGTTTCCTATGCAATTTCCCTAGAGCTTTGTAACCCAATAAATCTATGTATAAAACTCCAAATATAACTTTAGTTTCCTATTTGAAGTTTGGACTTATATAGGCAATAACAAAGAAATAAACTATGCTTTAGAATTGTTATTACATAATGCACCATGTTATTACATTTTCTAGAGAATAAAAAAGTTGCAAGTGCATTTTGTAATAATCTTCTCAAAATGTAATAATTTATTAAATAATGCAGCAAAATTTATTACAAAATGCGTTGGGGCAGTTTATTACAAAATGCGCTTTGTTACAGAATGAAATTACAAAGTTATTACATTTTGGACGTTTACTACAAAATGCACCGTTATTACAAAACGCAGCTCAGCAGGGATTAAAACAGCTGTATTGTTGGTGGAGACTCTGACCTTGTGCCGTAGTTTGGGGAGCGAACACACACGGCTGAGAGAGCCCGGATCATGGAGCTGCTGTAGCCGTCGCCCTGCGATTCCTGAACCGGATCAGGCGTGTTCCTGTTGCACAAGCACAAACAAACATCCTACTGAAACAGCACTTTTATGGACGGGCCATCCACAAGTTTTCTTGAGTTTTAGTTGAGCTTCATCCAAACAGCTAAAAAAATATTTAGGAGGCTTGATGATTCATATCAAAATTAAAGCTGCAGCAGTGATGAACGTTCCTCCACCCTTGTGCACGTTCAGGCTGCAGTGGAAGCTTGTATGACTTCATGTAGATTCTTCAGACCTGGACATTTAGTGGATGAAACCACCCACGACTCTCTGTATTAAACCATTCAAAAGTTATGGCAGAAAGTACGAACTATCAAATAGGAATGGGTGATATTTTTACCGTTCACGGTAAACCGTCAAAAAAATTCCCCACGGTAAGAATTTCGCGGTAAAAACAATAAATTCCCGTTGATGACGTTTTTGTGTAAAGAAATAAAGAAAGATATGAGCCAGAAAGAAAGAAAGAAAGAAAGAAGAAAGAAGAAGAAAGAAAGAAAGAAAGAAAGAAAGAAAGAAAGAAGAAAAGAAAGAAAGAAAGAAAGAAAGAAAGAAAGAAGAAGAAGAAAGAAAGAAAGAAAGAAAGAAAGAAAGAAAGAATGGATGGAGACGCACATTTTGATGTATAACACACCTGGGTGTACGTTACGTTCGGTGGGCGCTATTAAGGCCCGAAGAAATGGCATAAATTGCAAAATGGCGACTTCCTGTTCGGTTTCGGGCATGGCGCCAAGAGACTTTATGTTACAACATGATACAGGTGTGTACTGATTTTCGTGCATGTACGTCAAACCGTATTGTGGGGCTTTAGGCACAAAGTTTTCTAGGGGGGCGCTGTTGAGCCATTAATGCAAACCATTAAATATCACATTTATCACCAGGCCTGACTTGGTGCAAAATTTGGTGACTTTTGGGCACGTTTAGGGGGAAAAAAAGACCCTCATTTCGTCGAAAGAAAGAAAGAAAGAAAGAAAGAAAGAAAGAAAGAAAGAAAGAAAGAAAGAAAGAAAGAAAGAAAGAAAGAAAGAAAGAAAGAAAGAAAGAAAGAAAGAAAGAAAGAAAGAAAGAAAGAAAGAAAGAAAGAAAGAAAGAAAGAAAGAAAGAAAGAAAGAAAGAAAGAAAGAAAGAAAGAAAGAAAGAAAGAAAGAAAGAAAGAAAAATTCCTACAGATACAATAGGGCCTTCGCACTGTCAGCCCTAATTATTCTTACAGCTCGGGGTGTGTAGTGGTTGGTTTTCACTCACAGATCCTGGTTATTGAGGACGTTAAGCAGCTCTTCCACCAGCCCGTCACAGGACAGAGACGGGTCGTTGACGACGGTGCTGAAGTGCTGCTTGCCCTGGAGAAGTTTCCTCCACGGAGTATCCAGTAGGGAATTACTTAAGCCGTAGATTCCTGCTGAGGGGACACAGGAACGACACACACAAATAAGATCAAATATCGAGGACTTCCCATGTCACTCCTGGTCTGTAAATTCAGGTTATTACAAGATCAGGGAGGAATATGGATATAGAAATGTCAGGCCGACTTCAACGGGTCACGAGCCGAGAGGAGAGGTGAACGTGGGGTTTAGGCCCCGTTTACACGGTGGCGTTTTCATGCGTTTTGGTCGTTCGTTTACACGAAAACGGAGCTAAAAGTCTCCAAAAACCATCATTTCTGAAAACTCCGGCCAAAGTGGAGATTTGCAAAAACTCCCGTCTTCACGTTTGCTTGTAAACGGAGGGAAATGGACATTTAGGCTTCAGAAACGTCACATTATGAGACAGAAACGTCACCACACTGCAAAAACTCAAAATCTTAACAAGAATATTTGTCTTATTTCTAGTTAAAATGTTTCATTTTTTTTGTCAAAAAAATCTCATTACACTTAAAACAAGACTCATCACTGGAAAAAAGTGAGAATTTACTTGAAACAGGTGAAAATTGTCAAATAACAAGATATTTATCTGGTAATGACTCTGGTGTCTGTGTGTGCAATAAAAGGTGCAGACAGGGGAAGGATTTGTACACTGCAAAAACTCATTCTTATTAAAGTCTTATTTCTAGTTCAAATGTCTCATTTTTAGTCAAAAAACCTCATTACACTTAAAACAAGATTCATTACCAGAAAAAAAAACTTGTTATTTGACAATTTTCACCTGTTTCAAGTAAATTTTCACTTGAAATAAGTAGAAAAATCTGCCAGTGAGACAAGATTTATCTTCTCATTACAAGCAAAAAAATCTTGTTTTAAGTGAAAATCTACTTGAAACAAGTGAAAATTGTTGTTTTTTCCAGTGATGAGTCTTGTTTTAAGTGTAATGAGATTTTTTGACTAAAAATTAGACATTTTAACTAGAAATAAGACAAATATTCCTGGTAAGATTTTGAGTTTTTGCAGTGCAGCGTCATGAGTGCGACCTGTGTTTACAATTTGTTTGGCCACCGTCAATATTTTCTTGTATTTTACCTGTTTTATATTCTAAAGTCACACTTAAAAGTAACTCCACTTCTCTGTCACTCCAAACCAAAGACTCTGGTTCATCTTGGAAGTAACTGGAAGTTACTCGTGTCATTTGTTGATGTTATTTTCCAGGATTCTGATTGGCTAGCATGACTTTATCTTCTCGTCACACTGCCCCCTGCAGGTTTGGCTGCTCATAGCACCTTAACAGTTTATTTATGCAGGTTCGTGTAAATGATGGTATTTTTCAAAACGTAGAGGGGGACATTTTTTTTTTTTTTTTTTTGAGAAATTTTGAGAAGAAAACTCGAAATTTTGAGAAAAGTGTCGAAATTTTCAGAAAAAAGTCAAAATTTTCAGAAAAAAGTCAAAATTTTCAGAAAAAAGTCAAAATTTTCAGAAAAAAGTCGAAATTTTCAGAAAAAAGATGAAATGTCGAGAAAAAAGGGGGGGGGGTAGGTGGCCGAGAAAAAGACGAAATGTTGAGAAGAAAGTCGAAATTTTGAGAAGAGTCAAAATTTTGAGAAAAAAGTCGAAATGTCGAGAAAAAAGTCGAAATGTCGAGAAAAAAGTTGAAATGTTGAGAAGTAACTCTCGTTCATCTTGGAAGTAACTGGAAGTTACTCGTGTCATTTGTTGATGTTTTTTTCCAGGATTCTGATTGGCTAGCATGACTTTATCTTCTCGTTACACTGCCCCCTGCAGGTTTGGCTGCTCATAGCACCGTAACAGATATTTATGCGGGTTCTTAGAAATGATGGTATTTTTCAAAACGTAGAGGGGGAAAAATCGGTTTTTGAGTCGAAATGTCGAGAAAAAAGGGGGGGTAGGTGGCAGAGAAAAAGACGAAATGTTGAGAAGAAAATCGAAATTTTGAGAAAAAAGTCAAAATTTTGTGAAAAAAAGTCAAAATTTTGTGAAAAAAGATGAAATGTCGAGTAAAAAGGGGGGGTAGGTGGCCGACGAAAAAAGACAAAATGTTGAGAAGAAAGTCGAAATTTTGAGAAAAAAAATCGAAATTTTGAGAAAAAAGACGAAATTTTTGTGAAAAAAGACGAAATTTTGTGAAAAAAGACGAAATTTTGAGAAAAAAGTCGAGAAATGAGTCGAAATTTTGAGAAAAGAGTCGAAATTTTGAGAAAAGAGTCGAAATGTCGAGAAAAAAGTCGAAATGTTGAGAAGTAACTCCACTTCTCTGTCACTCCAAACGAAAGACTCTCGTTCATCTTGGAAGTAACTGGAAGTTACTCGTGTCATTTGTTGATGTTTTTTTCCAGGATTCTGATTGGCTAGCATGACTTTATCTTCTCGTTACACTGCCCCCTGTAGGTTTGGCTGCTCATAGCACCTTAACAGCTATTTATGCAGGTTTGTGTAAATGATGGTATTTTTCAAAACGTAGTGGGGGAAATATCCGTTGTTGTAAATACCCGGCTATGTGTAAACGTGGCCTTAAACAGAAAGCATAAAGTGTAATCTGGATATTGACAACACAGACCTGGATTGAGACGGATGGGTTCCGGACTGCCTTTGTTTCCATAGTAACACACTGTGTCTTGTTTGGCTCTGAACGGGAAAAAAGATAATGAAAAGTGTCATTGCGTTTAGATAATTAAACTTGTTTATGAGCACTTATGAAGGATGTTCCAGGAATCATAATGTGGCTCGAGTGCAGACGCAGCAAAGATAATGTTTAAAGGAGCTTTGCTTAATGAGTCCTCAGGGAGAAAGTTCATATACAGTCTATCTATTGTGTGGAAATCTGGGAAAATACATACAAAACAATCACAGACCCAATTTTTATCTTACAAAAAAGGGCCATTAGAGTTATAAACAAAGCAGGTTATCGAGAACCAACTAATAGTTTATTCATAAATTCAAATGTGCTTAAATTCAGAGATTTAGTGGACCTTAAAACAGCACAATTTATGTTCAAAATCAACAATAAAACACTTCCCGACAGTATTCAGAAGCTCTTCCAAAGCAGAGTTAGAAATATGAACTAAGAGGAACATTTATGTTCAGGAAAACAAAGAACCAACGTTAAACAACGATGAATCAGTGACAGGATTAATCTGTGGAACAGCTGAGATACAGAAATGAAAATGTGTAGCACGTTATTACAATTCAAAAGCTCCTATAAATACAAAATGATTAATAAATATAAAACAAAGGGATAATACACATAGGCATGTAGCTATGGACATGTGTATGTATGTATGTATGTACCGTAGTTTGAAGAAAGACTTTTTGAACACCTAATTCAATTATTATACAGAAAATAATGACAGTACATCTGAAACAAATTATTATAACAATATATTCCAGAGAAAAAGCATGTTATTTTGCCTCATTGAAATCATTATCTTGAAGTTTGCATCATAACTTCTCCTCAGCTGCCGGTTTACCTGCCGAACTTTCACCCTCTTTTCTCCAGATTGGAGAAACTATGTTTCTCCACTTTCTGTTATCTCTTCTCTTATTTTCTTCTATTTTCCTTCTTATACTATTTTTTATTTTTCTTCTTCGTGACAGGGGTTCGCTTTTGCCTGGGAAGTTAAGTTCAGCATTCACTTTAAAGATATCTGGCGCCATCTAGCGTTGTGAATGGGTATAACGTCTAGACCCCGAATGTAAGACGACGCCCACTTTTTCAGTCTTATTTTAATGCAAAAATCACTGTCTTATATTCAGGCCAATACGTATGTATATATGCGTATGTATGTGTGTGTGTGTGTGTGTGTGTGTGTGTGTGTATATGTATATGTGTAGGTATGTGTATGTACTATTGTATTATTGCTTATATAAATACTGTATGGAATGATAATTATTAATGACATTGCATTAGTTTATAAAAGCTAACATCTTTTTGTGAAAAGGGTCGGCGTCATAAGCTTAGGCTTCAGTCTACACCTTTTGGTCCTTGGTTTTTAGCTAAAATTGTATAAAATTGTATATACATACATATATATATACCAAAAATTATATATATATTTTTTTTGTATAACACCAACGAATTATACTTGTACTTTGGGTTTGTGGGAATTGAAAGGACCAATAAACTAAACTAAACTAAACTAAATACAGTATTCTTGGGTGGCTGTTCTTTCTTTACAGTCCCAGAAAGTAAGAATTCAAATACTTGTTTCACTCGAAGAAGGAACTCAAAAGAGAAAATAATAAAGCCCTTGTTATCGTAGCTGAATTTAAATTTTGAATCATTTTGATCAACAACTGGGCAAAAGTAAGGCTTAAATTACAAATCAGCATTGCCAACACATTTAATTGCCGCAAAACAATTTAGATATGGCACTCAATCTCCTTGTAAAGCTCTCAATTAGAGGGAATTTAAATGCTTTCTGAAAACGCTCTCCAACATCAAGGGCCTCTAAAGCAGCGTTGGTGCAGGAGAGTGAATAATTAATTTGGCTCAACTCCTTTGAACTCGAAGTTAAGTGAACTTTGTGATGTCGGTTTTTATGACGGCCATAGCAACAGTAGCAACAGTTTGTCTAAAAGGTGGCGTTTTAACATCCGTCACGAGCTGGTGAGACAAATCTGCAAGTTTACTGGATAGTTTTAAAAGCCAAAATACAAGTGAGAGAAAGAAAAGAGTTTCTGACTGATGCCATTTATTGTGACCAGTACTCGAGTTGTAAAAAAAAGAATCAGGGGGGATGGTGGATTTTATCATATGGGGACAGATAATTTGTGCTGATTACAAATAATATAATATATTACAAATAATAGCAGTGACCAAAACACCTGCAGAAATACTGCAGGAATGACATAGCAGCAGTTAAATGCAGCCTTCTGTAAGCTTTAAATATCCACTGGGCTTACATCAAATACATCAAAACACAACAATAAAAAACACTTTTCTGAACTTATCAATATGACTCTGTCCTTCACAGGATAAGTAACATGGATCACTGCAAAAACTCACAATCTTAACAAGAATATTTGTCTTATTTCTAGTTAAAATGTCTCATTTTAGTAAAAAAATCTCATTACACTTAAAACAAGACTCATCACTGGAAAAAACAACAATTTTCACCTGTTTCAAGTAGATTTACACTGGAAATAAGTAGAAAAATCTGCCAGTGGAACAAGATTTTTTTGCTTGTAATAAGAAGATAAATCTTGTCTCACTGGCCAGATTTTCTACTTATTTCAAGTGATAATTTACTTGAAACCGGTGAAAATTGTCAAATAACAAGGTTCTGGTAATGAGTCTTGTTTTAAGTGTAATGAGGTTTTTTGGACTAAAAATTAGACATTTTAACTAGAAATAAGACAGATATTCCTGGTAAGATTTTGAGTTTTTGCAGTGTAGTCCGCCCGTCTGGAGCAGGACTGACACACACTGCAAAAACTCAAAATCTTAACAAGAATATTTGTCTTATTTCTAGTTAAAATGTCTCATTTTAGTAAAAAAATCTCATTACACTTAAAACAAGACTCATCACCTGAAAAAACAACAATTTTCACCTGTTTCAAGTAGATTTTCACTTAAAATAAGTAGAAAAATCTGCCAGTGGAACAAGATTTTTTTGCTTGTAATGGGAAGATAAATCTTGTTCCACTGGCAGATTTTTCTACTTATTTCAAGTGAAAATTTACTTAAAACAGGTGAAAATTGTCAAATAAGTTATTTTTCTGGTGTTATTTTTCTGGTGATGACTCTAAATGTTGAAATAGCAGTAAAACCACATTCATTGATGAAATGACATAAGGGATGGAAAGGAGGGATGGCAGTTTTACAGGGGGATGATTTGGACCGTTTTTATTTCAGGAGGAATGCCATCCCCCCTCATCCCCCCTCAACTCCAGTACTGTTTGTTACACAATCCAGTCACAATTTACAGACTAGTGAAACTCGTTTCACTAATGAATGAATGTTGGCCCCAAAGGTTTAATTGATAAATGGGTTTTCTTCATAATAACGGACATTGTTAGTTCCAGAGTTTCTTTGCTTTCATCAACAAGAAAATGTAGCAATTGTTGGGCTTTGAACTGTTCAAGTAATTTAGAGATATTAAATTAGTCTTGAGCTATAGTGAATTTACCCTGTTTTAGTATTTTTTCTATACAAAACAATGGATTAATTACCTTAAAAGTAAAATGAACAGTTTGTTTTGTGTAAAATGGCAAATTATCGTTCTGATAGCCATTGCATGTTAATAATCTGTCATTTCTAAAGCTGGATAATATAAGTTAATGTTACTTTTGTCAGAGATTTAAAAAAAAAAAACAGTCTCTTTCCCTCTGAAAAGAATATAAATTAAATCTACAAGTAAAGAATTAAATGAGTTTGTGACATTTGAGAACCAGATGGAACAGTAACCTGGGAGGAAAATAAAACAATCAGGAAAGCTTTTACATGTAGTCAGTTCTGCAGTTGGCAAACATAAAGCTTGAAGTATTAAATACCGGCCTCATTTAAAATGGACTGCGTAGGAGTCATACTAAAAGTGCACGTACGCTCAAAAGCCGAAAATGACGGGCGCAAAAAAAAATCCGGATCTATAAAACCGCGTGCACGCAGACTTCCACGTAAGGTTCTCTTTATAAATCACAGTCCAGCTGGAAGGCTGCGCACGTGAATCCGCCTGGTATCCCGCCCTCTACACGCCCACTTTCTACCAAAAATGGAATCATTTTGCATATGAATGAGCCTGCTGAGCATGCGCAGTGGCTTCCTGCAACCTGTTTGGCTTCAGAATGAATGAATGAACGTGTCGAGCCACCGTGCCACTGAATTTCACTGAGATCTGAGATCTAGATGTTGTTGATGAGGAGGAGGACAGGAAAACCACATTATTTTGTGGTCACAGTAAAAGTAGAAAAATAAATAGTATAAAATAAAGCGAGTGAGTGGCAGCACGCCGTTGCTGCGCTAAACGCCGAGTTCCCCGGCGCAACAGGGGGACACGTCCCCCGGTCTTTTCAAAATAATGTTTATTTTCCCTTTACTTTTTACAGTTTAAAAACTAACGGTAGGCTCAGCCTTAAATTGCAAATTATCAAGACACTGTATGAAAGCGATACGAGAACGGCCCCGCAGCCCCGCTTCACCCCCCGCACCCCCTCCTCCTCTCCCGTCTCCCCTCAGAGCTGCTCAGGGCGGGTTTATGGTTCTGCGTTCCTTTAACGCAGAGCCTACGGCGTAGGTGCGCGTCGCCGCGTACCCTACGCCGTAGGCTCTGCGTCGTTTTAACGCGGGGCCATAATTTAGGCACCATACACCCGCACGTAAAGGTTTCACGCGCCCGTAAAACTCATATATATGAAAACAAATCTGAGTCCCTTTAGGGAAGAAATGAGGGGCTCCGTGGGGCTCCCTAAACGCAGCCCCTCATTTGTTCTGTCCTAAAGCGGTGAAGGAGGTTCCCGGCGTGTCCTGCACCGCGGCTGCAGCTCCAGCAGCACCAGAGTCCTGACTGACAGCTTCACACACAGAGGGACACGATCAGCGCTATATTATTTTATTTTATTATTTTATTATTTTAAGTCTGATATATTTTGTGATATGTGATGACATTATTAAGAGTATGACATGAATCTGGCTTCATTTCACCACCTCAAACCCTGCGTCGCCAGTTCCCCGTGTCTTAAGTAAATTCTTACGGGAGGGTCCTAGTTGCCGTAAAGATAAGCAGATTTTTCGGTTAGTTTTTTCTTTTTAGATCCGAGGATTTGCGTAGAAGGCCGCTTCCGCAACTTTCAGGCGCTTTTTCTGCGCAAGCAAGCTTTATAGATGAGGCCCCAGGTCTTTGTATTTTGACCTGAACTCAAAGATATCTGGTATCTCGGTATCTGGTGTCTGTGTGTGCAATAAAAGATGGTGCAGACAGGGGAAGGATTTGTACACTGCAAAAAATCATTCTTATTACAGTCTTATTTCTAGTTAAAATGTCTCATTTTTAGTCAAAAAATCTCATTACACTTAAAACAAGAGTCATTACCAGAAAAATAACTTGTTATTTGACAATTTTCACCTGTTTCAAGTAGATTTTCACTTGGAATAAGTAAAAAAATCTGCCAGTGGGACAAGATTTATCTTCTACGGAAGAGTATTAGGGCCATGCAGGAGAAAAAATATTTGAGAGGGGAAGATTTTTTTTTATTGTGCACTTCGAGAAAAAAGTCGAAATGTCGAGAAAAAAGTCGAAATTATGAGAAAAAAGTCGAAATTATGAGAAAAAAGTCGAAATGTCGAGATTAATGTTGAAATACAATTTCGAGAAAAAAGTCAAAATGATGAGAAAAAAGTCGAAATGTCGAGATTAATGTTGAAATACAATTTCGAGAAAAAAGTCGAAATGTTGAAAAAAAAAGTCAAAATTTTGTGAATAAAGTTGAAATGTTGAGAAAAAAGGCGAAATTTTGACTTGAAATTGTATTTCAACATTAATCTCGACATTTCGACTTTTTTTCTCGACATTTCGACTTTTTTCTCTAAGTGCACAATAAAAAAAAAATCTTCCCCTCTCAAATATTTTTTCTCCTCCCTGGCCCTAATACTCTTCCGTACAAGCAAAAAAATCTTGTTCCACTGGCAGATTTTTCTACTTATTTCAAGTGAAAATCTACTTGAAACAGGTGAAAATTGCTGTTTTTTCCAGTGACGAGTCTTGTTTTAAGTGTAATGAGATTTTTTGACTAAAAATGAGACATTTTAACTAGAAATAAGACAAATATTCTTGTTAAGATTTGGAGTTTTTGCAGTGATGGGATATTTCTGCTGCAGGAAACAGCGTGGGATGTTGGTGCCGTGGACTGATTTGGGCTGGGATGAAGAAACAGTCGGGGGTCGGGTCTGCCGGTTTCACATCAAGAGGAAAAGAGTCAAAAACAGGCTTTTTCAGACCTCGGGCAGTAATCAGTATGCTGACTGGAACACGCTCTAATAAAGAGTCCTCTATATCGAGGAAACTTCCCAATCGCCAGCTAGAAATGGTTGGATAAGCCTCCAACTGAGAATGTTAAAAGACAATACCGGACAGGGTTCTGAGTAAATACAAGATGCACTTTCATATCTCATCACCTTCATCTGCAAACAAATAAGGCATCAAAAGGGGAAATATATTTATTCTTTGTTTGGCCAGTAGTGTGGTTTACTGATGGGAATGTGAGTCGGTCAGTTGGTCCATCCACTCCTGTTGGTCTTGATTAAAATACTATTTCTGTTTCAGTCCCTCCTGGATGCTCGTAGCAGTAAATACAAAGGGCCAATCCCAATGTTCACCCTACTTTCTACCACTAGCCCTAAAAATGAGTAGGGCCCTTGTAATGTTCCCTAGGGATTAGGACACCACTTCTACGTCACTGCGTGGTTTACGTTCGGGTACGTAAGCGACTGCGTAGTTACGTTTGCACAAACGTCACACCATATCAGGAAGCCCAGAGCTAAAAGCTGTTTTAATTTCAGCTGTAGCGCTGTTAATATGCCACTTTATTAAGTTTTAATATTTTTTCAGGGAGGGAGGGAGGACTGTACTCATAGATTTAGCAAGAAATCTGAGTTATCGTTTTACAGACTGCCGAAAAATAAGCTTAAGAGAGACAAATGGATCGCTGCAATTCACAGAAACAACTGGATTCCAGACACCGAAACGTTGATTTGCAGTTCCCATTTTGTATCGGGTAATGTTGGATTTTTGGGTAGCTAACGTTAAACGGTCAAATCATAAAGTTCGGTTCCTCATCATTTTAATTTCTACAAAAAATCCTGCCTTGAAGTCGGATCAAGCGTCAAGACTTTTGTAAGCCTTCAAGCTTTGCTTCGTGTATTTCCCCGGCGTAGAAATTAAGTACATATAAATATCAGGAAACTGGATTCATGGCCAAATATTAATGTCCATGGACCACTGGTTCTTGGTAACTGTACCAAATATTAATGTCCATGGACCACTGGTTCTTGGTAACTGTACCAAATATTAATGTCCATGGACCACTGGTTCTTGGTAACTGTACCAAATATTAATGTCCATGGACCACTGGTTCTTGGTAACTGTACCAAATATTAATGTCCATGGACCACTGGTTCTTGGTAACTGTACCAAATATTAATGTCCATGGACCACTGGTTCTTGGGGTAACTGTACCAAATATTAATGTCCATGGACCACTGGTTCTTGGTAACTGTACCAAATATTAATGTCCATGGACCACTGGTTCTTGGGGTAATTGTACCAAATACTAATGTCCATGGACCACTGGTTCTTGGTAACTGTACCAAATATTAATGTCCATGGACCACTGGTTCTTGGTAACTGTACCAAATATTAATGTCCATGGACCACTGGTTCTTTGGGGTAACTGTACCAAATATTAATGTCCATGGACCACTGGTTCTTGGTAACTGTACCAAATATTAATGTCCATGGACCACTGGTTCTTTGGGGTAACTGTACCAAATATTAATGTCCATGGACCACTGGTTCTTGGTAACTGTACCAAATGTTAATGTCCATGGACCACTGGTTCTTGGTAACTGTACCAAATATTGATGTCCATGGACCACTGGTTCTTGGAGTAACTGTACCAAATATTAATGTCCATGGACGACTGGTTCTTGGTAACTGTACCAAATATTAATGTCCATGGATCACTGGTTCTTGGGGTAACTGTACCAAATATTAATGTCCATGGACCACTGGTTCTTGGTAACTGTACCAAATATTAATGTCCATGGACCACTGGTTCTTGGTAACTGTACCAAATATTAATGTCATGGACCACTGGTTCTTGGTAACTGTACCAAATATTAATGTCATGGACCACTGGTTCTTGGTAACTGTACCAAATATTAATGTCCATGGACCACTGGTTCTTGGGGTAACTGTACCAAATATTAATGTCCATGGACCACTGGTTCTTGGTAACTGTACCAAATATTAATGTCATGGACCACTGGTTCTTGGGGTAACTGTACCAAATATTAATGTCCATGGACCACTGGTTCTTGGTAACTGTACCAAATATTAATGTCCATGGACCACTGGTTCTTGGTAACTGTACCAAATATTAATGTCCATGGACCACTGGTTCTTGGTAACTGTACCAAATATTAATGTCCATGGACCACTGGTTCTTGGTAACTGTACCAAATATTAATGTCCATGGACCACTGGTTCTTGGGGTAACTGTACCAAATATTAATGTCCATGGACCACTGGTTCTTGGTAACTGTACCAAATATTAATGTCCATGGACCACTGGTTCTTGGGGTAATTGTACCAAATACTAATGTCCATGGACCACTGGTTCTTGGTAACTGTACCAAATATTAATGTCCATGGACCACTGGTTCTTGGTAACTGTACCAAATATTAATGTCCATGGACCACTGGTTCTTGGGGTAACTGTACCAAATATTAATGTCCATGGACCACTGGTTCTTGGTAACTGTACCAAATATTAATGTCATGGACCACTGGTTCTTGGGGTAACTGTACCAAATATTAATGTCCATGGACCACTGGTTCTTGGTAACTGTACCAAATATTAATGTCCATGGACCACTGGTTCTTGGTAACTGTACCAAATATTAATGTCCATGGACCACTGGTTCTTGGTAACTGTACCAAATATTAATGTCCATGGACCACTGGTTCTTGGTAACTGTACCAAATATTAATGTCCATGGACCACTGGTTCTTGGGGTAACTGTACCAAATATTAATGTCCATGGACCACTGGTTCTTGGTAACTGTACCAAATATTAATGTCCATGGACCACTGGTTCTTGGGGTAACTGTACGGGTCACTGTCAAGTCCAACTGCCTTTAATTCATAATCAGCTTTTATCCCGTCTTTTCCACAGTTTCCCCTACTAGTTGCAGCTGTTTTTGCCACTCAGTGCGAGTAAAGGGCAATGCATACCCTCTATTTGTGTGAGCAAACAATTAAGAGAGGTGTTGTCTTTTGATTCACAAATGAATCCATTTCATAAGATTCCTAATATTTACTCTGTGACTTGAAATGTTTACAATTGTTTACAGTTGAAGATTTGAGAAGGTGTCTTTTGCAAAGTAATCTAGTGTATGGTTAGCATAGGTTGCTCTGAATTACCTTTGAATTGTTGTTGTTGAAAAAAGAAAAGTGATAACTGGCATTATTGGCTATAGCGATGTACACTGCAAAAACTCTCTTAACAAGAATATGTGTCTTATTTCTAGTTAAAATGTCTAATTTCTAGTCAAAAAAATCTCATTACACTTAAAACAAGACTCATCACTGGAAAAAACAACAATTTTCACCTGTTTCAAGTAGATTTTCACTTAAAATAAGTAGAAAAATCTGCCAGTGGAACAAGATTTTTTTACTTGTAATGAGAAGATAAATCTTGTTCCACTGGCAGATTTGTCTACTTATTTCAAGTGAAAATTTACTTGAAACAGGTGAAAATTGTCAAATAACAAGTTATTTTTCTGAGTAATGACTCTTGTTTTAAGTGTAATGAGATTTTTTTGACTAAAAATGAAACATTCTAACTAGATATAAGACAAATATTTCTGGTAAGATTTGGAGTTTTTGCGGTGCAGATGTCCGGGTTAGTCTCGCATCTTTGCTCTTAAAGTACTGAAATTCCTCCACATCCCTGATATATTTAATATTTTTGACTATAGAAGCAGAAATATGCTAATCCCTTCCAGTATTTCTTTGAGGCATTCATGTTCAGGTATTCATAGCACTCCAGGGATCAATTGCTGCCTTCTAGCCAAAAGTAAGAAAATTCCACTATGTTTTTGCTTGTGCACTTTAGAAATTATTACCAGGTGAACAAGCAATGTGGAAAAACAGTACACAAGAATTAAAAGTCTAGGTTTAGCTCAAACGGGAATCATGGTTTTGAGTCTTAGTTGTGTTGTATATAACATGCACTGCTGACTTTTTCCTAAACCTACAACCGTCTGATTATGATCTTGAACATGGAGAAATATTTTAATCTTTTCTGCATGAAAAGAAATAAACAGATTTATGACCCTTCTGAGGGAAAAGTAAGTACACACTTGGTCACAGATGGTATTTCTTCCATTTTGCAGGAATGAAGGATGACCATTGCAGTCATTCACTGCAGTTCCATTAGGAACAAACTAATGCGCTTTTAAGTGAACGTCATTTCACATTTTTTAATGTAAAACATTAAAGACCCTTTAAAATGTCGAGAGTTCCCAAAATTCAGTATAAGACACATCTACATTTGTATTTCTGCTCAAAAATATTTCTGCAAAGAACCAAGACTGAGCCACTCTCTGAAAATCCTTTTATACAACATTTACACGCTGTTTGAAAAAAACCCTATTAAAGAATACATTTCTTATCATCCAAACATCAGGAGAGGTATTCATTGAAATTGGGTCGTCTAAATACTGATACTGGTGCTGATGTTAACTGTGAAGAAGTCAGATGGTGGAGACTGAAGTCAGAATTTAAATGGCTTTAGCTCACCGAAGGAAAGGGTCAACATAATACCGAGTCCGATGACACCACCCACAAGTCTTTATGTCAAACCATTCAGAAGTTATGGCAGAAAATGGGGACTATCAAATATCGACCAATCAGATGAAGGGGGGAGGGCGCGTTTTTTGGCGTCTAGCGTCGCCACGGTAACGCTTTTGACCAAGAAAAGTAATGTGCATCATCGCAGGATGGAGACGCACATTTTGATGTATAACACACCTGGGTGCACGTTACGGTTCGGGCTGCATTAACTGCCGAAGGAATGGCATAAATTGCGCCAAAATGACACGATTAATTCAAAATGGCCGACTTCCTGTTCGGTTTCGGCCATGGCGCCAAGAGACTTTTCTTTAAGTTGCGACATGATACAGGTAGGGCTGTGCGATTAATCGATTTTAAATCTAAATCGGATTTATTAATCACAATCGATGTTAAAAAAAAAAGGAAAATCGGAAAATCGATGTTCCTTTTTTGCAGCTGCATTTACAGAGCTAGCAGATCTAGTCATCTTTGTTTGGTCAAGAAAATTGTAAATGTTGTCACTTTACTAAACTCAAGGAGGATTTACAGTATCTTTCAATTGCACTTCATTCCCAATAGGTACATTTGTTTGCTATTTTTCTTTAAAAATAAAGATAAAATATTTTAAACAATTTATTCCATTGTCTTTTGTAGTTTTACCAAAAAAATTGAAATCGAAATCAAAAATCGGGTTTTCAGAGAAATTTTTTTTTTTTATTTTTGTCCAAAATCGCCCAGCCCTAGATACAGGTGTGTAGCGATTTTCGTGCATGTACGTCAAACCGTATTGTGAGGCTTGAGGCCCCAAGTTTTCTAGGGCGCGCTGTTGAGCCGTTAGGCCACGCCCATTGATGCAAACCATTAAATATAAAATTTTTCTCCAAGCCTGGCTTGGTGCAAAATTTGGTGACTTTTGGGGCACATTTAGGTGGGAAAAAGACCCTCATTTCGTCGGAAGAAAAATAAAAACGAGAAAAACAACGAGGATAAATCCCCTACTGATACAATAGGGCCTTCGCACTGTAAGTGCTCGGGCCCTAATTCCAAGCGCGGGTCCCTGCTCTGTTTTTCTCTCATCCAAAGGGCCCCTGGGCTAAAAAAAAAAGGCTGAAGACCCCTGTCTTATGACACCAGAAACTGGATGGTGGACACTGAACAAATCTCTAATTTACAACTCAATCCAACGTGATGAGAGATTATTAAGGCCAGTGGCACTGGGAAAAAGGTTCACAATTAACAAGAAGCAATCAAAATTTAAATATCTTCTTGGTTAAGTCTAAAATCTCAGACAGAGAGTGCATAAAAACGGCCGGCACATCTTGTTCCCGACGGCCACCACGTCATTAATCATGGAGTTACAGATTAATGAGACTAATTGTTATATAGATCAGCCTCCTGGTTGTGGAGAAGAAGCCTCTATGGATCAGATGTAGTTACAGTATTGATCAGAGAGAGTAGACACCTCTTTTCCTCTGCTCTGCTGGACAGGTGACAAACAGGTGATGGAAGATAATCCCAGGTAGAGTTAGACCAGGCGTTGGCAACCCAAAATGTTTTAGAGCCATATTGGACCAAAAACACAAAAAACAAATATGTCTGGAGCCACAAAAAATGAAAAGTCTTGGAATGAAGGCAAATGGCAAAATGTCGAGAAAAAAGTCAAATTTTCGTGAATAAAGTTGAAATGTTGAGAAAAGTCAAAATGTTGAGAAAAAAGTCGAAATATAAAGAAAAAAGTCAAAATTTTGAGAAAAAGGTTGAAATGTCGAGATTAATGTAGAAGTACAATCTCGAGAAAAAAGTCAAAATGTTTAGAAAAAGTTGAAATGTCGAGATTAAAAAGGAAAGGAAAAAGGAAGAAAAAAGGAGAAAAAAAGGAAAAAGAAGAAAAAAAGAAAAAAAGGAAAAAAGTCAAACATTTTTGAAAAAGCTCCAGGAGCCACTAGGGCGGCACTAAAGAGCCGCATGCGGCTCTGGAGCCGCGGGTTGCCAACCCCTGATTTAGACAAAAGTGGATATGCTGAATTAATGTCAATTCACGAGTGGAGCAAATCTAACACTTGGGATCTCCAGCTAGGAGGAATCTCCCAATACTGCCGCATTTTGTAATAACGGTGCATTTTGTAATAAACATCCAAAATGTAATAACTTTGTCATTTCCTTTTGTATTAAAGCCGCATTTTGAAATAAACTACCCCAACGCATTTCGTAATAAATTTTGCTGCATCATGTAATAAGTTATTACATTTTGAGAAGATTATTACAAAATGCACTTGCAACTTTTTTATTCTCTAGAAAATGTAATAACATGGTGCATTATGTAATAACAATTCTAAAGCATAGTTTATTTGTTTGTTATTGGCCTATATAATTCCAAACTTCAAATGGGCAACTAAAGTTATATTTGGAGTTTTATACATAGATTTATTGGGCTACATAGCTCTAAGGGAAATTGCATAAAAAACAACAAAAGTCACCTTTGTATAAATTAATTGTTAAACAAACAACAATAATAGGTATTATTACATAATGCACCATGTTATTACATTTCCTAGAAAATAAAAAAGTTGGAAGTGCATTTTATAATAATATTCTCAAATCTGCAATAACAAAATGTATTACAAAATGGGGCAATTTATTACAAAATGAAATGAAAAGGTTATTACATTTTGGACGTTTATTACGAAATGCACCGTTATTACAAAATGCGGCTCAACATGCCGTCTTAAAACGAAGTTGAACTCAAATCTTATGACAGGCTTAAAACTTGACGCATTCAAAAAAAAGGGAAAAACTAAGAATTAAAGCGATGAACGGGCCCTCGCGCATGCAATTTTCATCAATAAAGGTCAAGGACTCAAAAGTAAGTAGATGAAACCACCCATGACTCTCTATATCAAACCATTCAAAAGTTATGGCTGAAAGTAGGAACTATCACATATGGACCAACCAGATGAAGGGGGGGCGCGCTTTTTGCCGTCTAGCGTCGCCACGGTAACGCTTTTGACTGAGAAAAGTAACGCACCGTCGCAGGATGGAGACGCACATTTTGATGTATAACACACCTGGGTGCACGTTACGGTTCGGGCGAAGAAGCAACCGAAGAAATTGCATAAATTGCGCCAAAATTACACGATTAATTCAAAATGGCCGACTTCCTGTTGGGTTTCGGCCATGGTGCCAAGAGACTTTTATTTAAGTTGCGACATGATACAGGTGTGTACCGATTTTCGTGCATGTACGTCAAACCGTATTGTGGGGCTTGAGGCACAAAGTTTTCTAGGGGGCGCTGTTGAGCCGTTAGGCCACGCCCATTAATGCAAACCATTAAATAATAATAATAAATCACATTTTTCACCAGGCCTGGCTTGGTGCAAAATTTGGTGACTTTTGGGGCACGTTTAGGTGGAAAAAAGACCCTAATTTCGTCGGAAGAAAAATAAAAACGAGAAGAACGAGGATAACGTCCCCTACTGATACAATAGGGCCTTCGCACTGTAAGAACTAGGGCCCTAATTCCAAGCGTGGGTCCCTGCTCTGTTTTTCTCTCGTCCAATGGGCCCCTGGGCTAAAAAAAAAGCCTGAAGACCCCGGTCTTATGAGACTTGTTTAGGAGATATTTCAAATTAGACAAAATAACATTTTTTTCTGATCCAAGTACGTGTTTAAGATTTCAACTGAACAGGGAATCAGGTTGTTGATTATATGGCTGGTTTTGTTGCTGTGTCGTCGGTGAATTACATGCTTTGACTGCCAACGGTTCTGCTCAACGGCACGTCTCCACTAATCTGCACTGCTCCTGCTCAACTCTCTGCAGTCGCTGCTGAAACGAGCTGGCTGCATCTACGTTCACACTGAACATTTTAAAGCGCAACAGCACACTCCCATCTGTGCATTTTCTGATTTGAAACTGCTTATTTAGCTTGGCAAGTCTCGCCTAAAAACTCTCTGCTTTAATAAAGAAAAAAAAAAAAAAGCAATTTTCATTAAACTAGCTCTTGGCACGTGAGCGTCTTTGGTATGAACTGGACCGATGCTCGGGCCCAAAACGCCAGGCAACTTTACAGGAAAATGATCCAGCGTGATCCCAAAGCGTGTTAGGGTGTTGGATTTGTTGTGTGTGTGTTTCTGTTTGTGTGTGTTTTGTTTTTTGTCCAAATCGTTTTATTTTTTATCAGAACAACCTCCGGAGACAGGCTTAAAATAAAGTCTACATTTTTTCCTTGTGATTTGAAAAGTGAACATGAAACATTTGAAGACACACTGCAAAAACTCAAAATCTTAACAGGAATATTTGTCTTATTTCTAGTTAAAATGTCTCATTTTTAGTAAAAAAAAATCTCATTACACTGAAAACAAGACTCATCACTGGAAAAAACAACAATTTCCACCTGTTTCAAGTAGATTTTCACTTAAAATAAGTAGAAAAATCTGCCAGTGGGACAATATTTTTTTGCTTGTAATAAGAAGATAAATCTTGTTCCACTGGCAGATTTTCCTACTTATTTCAAGTGAAAATTTACTTGAAACAGGTGAAAATTGTCAAATAAGTTATTTTTCTGGTAATGACTCTTGTTTTAGGTGTAATGAGATTTTTTCCTTGTGATTTGAAAAGTGAAGTGAAACACACTGCAAAAACTCAAAATCTTAACAAGAATATTTGTCTTATTTCTAGATAAAATGTCTCATTTTTAGTCAAAGAAATCTCATTATACTTAAAACAAGACTCATCACTGGAAAAAACAACAATTTTCACCTGTTTCAAGTAGATTTTCACTTAAAATAAGTAGAAAAATCTGCCAGTGGAACAAGATTTTTTTGCTTGTAATGAGAAGATAAATCTAATATTCTACTTATTTCAAGTGAAAATTTACTTGAAACAGGTGAAAATTGTCAAATAACAAGTTATTTTTTCTGGTAATGACTCTTGTTTTAAGTGTAATGAGATTTTTGACTAAAAATGAGACATTTAAATTGAAATAAGACAAATATTCCTGGTAAGATTTTGAGTTTTTGCAGTGCACAACCTGATTTCTTTGGGTGTGGCTGCTCTGAATCAAAGGTGATCTTACATTGCAAAAGACAAATCTTAGATTTCCCCCCATCAAACTTCATCTGAATTATGACAAAACTGAACTCTCATGAGCTCGTATCAGAAGATGCTGCAGCTTCAGCTCTTTGGAGTTAGGTCGTGTGCGCAGCCTTCAAGTTAATATTCAAGAGTTAACTAGGTTCTCATTTTAAGCCAGTCAGCTGGAAATTATAGACTTATTCAAAGATGGAGCTCCCAACAAATCAGCTTAATAGGATGCTGCTAATAAAACCTGCCCCTGACAGATGACAGTAGATTCCATCTTATGCCGTGGTTTAGAGGAGAGTTTTATGGGGGAGATCCACCACTTTCTTCAGTCAGCGTTGAGCTCGTCCTTTCCTGAAGTGACACTTCCTTCCTCTCTGTCTTTGACTGCTACCGGGTGGTGTTTTTTGCCTTCATTTCATTTCATTTTTTACTTTATTTTGTGTAGAGGGACTTTGTACATTGATAAACATTTAAAAATGTAAATATACCCAATTGTAGCCAAAAGGCTAATTTGCATTGGCGGTCGCCCTGCAAGGCTCAGTAAAAAGTGGCAGAAAATAGGGACTATCAAATATCGACCAATCAGAAGAAGGGGTGGGGCTAATTCACACCAATTATGGTCAAGGACTCAATGCTGAGTCCGATGACACCACACACGACTCTTTATGTCAAACCATTCAAAAGTTATGGCAGAAAATAGGAACTATCACATATCCACCAATCAGCTACTAGTATCACTTCCTGTTTAGCGTTGAAGTTTGACGCGGCGCCGCGGCCACGCGATTTCACGAAAACTCACAATTTTGATAACTTTTCATCGTTAACGTCTTTTGCGTCTACTGAGCGAGTTTTATGTCTAACGGACGATCCTGCTAGGAGGAGTTCGTTAAAGTACGACACGTGAAAATGGCATAAATTGCGCCAAAATTACACGATTCATTCAAAATGGCCGACTTCCTGTTCGGTTTCGGCCATGGCGCCAAGAGACTTTTCTTTAAGTTGCGACATGATACAGGTGTGTAGCGATTTTCGTGCATGTACGTCGAACCGTATTGTGGGGCTTGAGGCACAAAGTTTTCTAGGGGGCGCTGTTGAGCCGTTAGGCCACGCCCATTAATGCAAACCATTAAATATCACATTTTTCACCAGGCCTGGCTTGGTGCAAAATTTGGTGACTTTTGGGGCACGTTTAGGGGGGTAAAAGTGGAATTACATAGGCCAATAACAAAGAAATAAACTATGCTTTAGAATTGTTATTACATAATGCACCATGTTATTACATTTTCTAGAGAATAAAAAAGTTGCAAGTGCATTTTGTAATAATCTTCTCAAAATGTAATAACTTATTACATAATGCAGCAAAATGTATTACAAAATGCGTTGGGGTATGGCCTAGGGCTGTTCGATTTTGCCCAAAAATAAAATCTCGATTTTTTTCTCTCAAAATCCGATTTTCGATTACGATTACGATTATTTTGTGAATTGACAAAAGGCAAAGAAATGATTTCAAATATGCTGTTTTTTTATTGAACATTTGCCCCAAAATGAATGAATAAAATGCAAAACTCTGTAAAATAAGTTGAAAAAAAGTTTTAAAAAATATAATAAAATATAAAGTTTTATCTCTGAAAAAAAAATCAGCAAATCAGCACTTGCAAACATACAGTAAGTTATATTTCCAATTAAAAAAAAAAAAGTGAAAAATCGATTTTACGAGTTTCACGTTTTAACATCGTTCTAATTACATAATCGCGATTACGATTTAAAATCGATTAATCGAACAGCCCTAGTATGGCCTATATAATTCCAAACTTCAAATAGGCAACTAAAGTTATATTTGGAGTTTTATACATAGATTTATTGGGCTACAAAGCTCTAAGGGAAATTGCATAAAAAAAACAACAAAAGTCACTCTTGTATAAATTCATTGTTAAACGAACAACAATAATAGGTATTATTACATAATGCACCATGTTATTACATTTCCTAGAAAATAAAAAAGTTGCAAGTGCATTTTATAATAATCTTAAGCTAGACCAGTCGCATGTAGAGTGAAGGGACTATTCTCCTTTTCCTCTATGCCAGGGATATATTTCTAGGGGTTTGTTTTCCATCAAAGTGGCAGCAGATCCTTGGCAGACGGTGAAAAATCTCTGTGTCAGTTTCACCCAGACAAGTTCCCCAGCAGGGACTGATCCCACTTCACTTCTCCTCTCATTAGCAGGCTTACTACAATCTTACTACAATCAGTCAAATCAGGCAAAAGAAGCCGGCGAGGGAGAGGGAAAGAGAAAAGTAGTTTATCATTTTTAATATGCTTAAGATTTTCTGTGCCCGTGTGTGCGTGTGTGTGTGTGTGTGTGTGTGTGTGTAAAACTCTGAAGTATGAGCAGGCTTGTTCACGGCTCAGCATCTTTTCTTCATTTCTGTCTGCTTAGCACTGCAGAAATAAGAATCTGCTTTTGAGGTTTCATTCCAGCATAAGGCCCACACTCTCAGTTACAATCAAGCTTCATAAAAAAGCAGCTGGAATGACACTGTGTAGACCAGGGGTCTGCAACCCAAAATGTTGAAAGAGCCATATTGGACCAAGAACACAAAAAACTAATATGTCTGGAGCCGCAAAAAATGAAAAGTCTTGTATCAGCCTTAGAATGAAGCAACACATGCTGCATGTTTCTATATTAGTTAGAACTGGGGGAAGATTTTTTTTTTTCATTATGCACTTCGAGAAAAAAGTCGAAATTTCGAGAAAAAAGTCGAAATGTTGAGATTAATGTTGAAGTACAATCTCGAGGAAAAAGTCGAAATGTTGAGAAAAAAGTCGAAATTTCGTGAAAAAAGTTGAAATGTTGAGAAAAAAGTTGAAATGTCGAGAAAAAAGTAAAAATGTCGTGAAAAAAGTCGAAATGTTGAGATTAATGTTGAAGTACAATCTTGAGGAAAAAGTCAAAATGTTGAGAAAAAAGTCAAAATTTTGAGAAAAAAGTCGAAATGTCGAGAAAAAAGTCAAAATGTCGTGAAAAAAGTCGAAATGTTGAGATTAATGTTGAAGTACAATCTCGAGGAAAAAGTCGAAATGTTGAGAAAAAAGTCGAAATTTCGTGAAAAAAGTTGAAATGTTGAGAAAAAAGTCAAAATGTTGAGAAAAAAGTCGAAATGTCGAGAAAAAAGTC
The DNA here is from genome assembly GCF_033807715.1 of Cololabis saira. Classification (NCBI taxonomy): domain Eukaryota; kingdom Metazoa; phylum Chordata; class Actinopteri; order Beloniformes; family Belonidae; genus Cololabis; species Cololabis saira. The sequence goes on along the minus strand of NC_084595.1, from coordinate 4,890,110 downwards.
AAAATGTTGAGAAAAAAGTCGAAATGTCGAGAAAAAAGTTGAAATGTTGAGAAAAAAGTCGAAATGTTGAGAAAAAAGTCAAAATGTCGAGAAAAAAGTTGAAATGTTGAGAAAAAAGTCGAAATGTCGAAATTAATGTTGAAATCTGTTAACAGAAATGTTGAAATGTAATATTTATTCTTCAGATTTTTACAACATTGAAAAACGTTAAGAATGTGTGTGTCATATTTTTCCTCCTACAGAAACCATATTAAAACAAAAAATATATTTCCCTCCCTCATCTATTTACATTTTCAGACATTTTTGAAAAAGCTCCAGGAGCCACTAGGGCGGCGCTAAAGAGCCGTGGGTTGCCGACCCCTGGACTAGACCATAAAATATCATAGTACAGTAAAACACTTTCTTCAAATGCCACAGCTTTGATTTCTCATACTTATTATTTTTTCACAAATCCAGAGGATTCATTCAACCCAATAAAATCTACTGCAATCCCTCATCAGAAGACAAATTTTTTTTGGGGCACCGAGGCAGATTTCTTTGCACCTTCCACTCACTTGAACTCTGCCGTGATGAGGTTGAAGCCGTTGTACAGCTGGCCGTCTGCAGAAACCTTCTTCAGGTAGGAGTAGCTGTCCATATCCTTTTCCATAAGGTAGTTAGACACTAGGAATCCTTCCGATAAAACAAAGGAAAAGGCTGTTCAGATCCTCGCTAAGATAAAAAAGCTCAACTGTTTAAGAGTAACTACACTGCAAAAACTCAAAATCTTACCAGGAATTTTTGTCTTATTTCTAGTTAAAATGTCTCATTTTTGGTCAAAAAATCTCATTACACTCTTGTTTTAAGTGTAATGAGCTTTTTTTTGACTAAAAATGAGACATTTTAACTAGAAATAGACAAATATTCTTGTTAAGAGTTTGAGTTGTTGCAGTGAAGATGGCAGCACGCAGTAAACGGTGGTCAAGAGCAGAGACCATTTATTTAATAAATAGCTTGGAGGACCTGGAAATATTTAAAAGAACAGATGGCAGGAGACATGAAAATTGTGAGCTTTTCGAAGTTGTAGCGCCTAAGTTTGTTTTTCTTCCGGTAGACGTAATTTCCCCCCCCCAGACCTCAAGCGGAATTGGATAAAGCCGATCAAACGTGTTTTCCATGTAAACCTCAATTCGGAATTACTATTTCCATGTAAACTCGAAGGGAAATAGTTTAATTCTGAATGATTTAATTCGGAATAATTAATTCCGAATTAAAAAAACATCATGTACACTGCAAAAACTCAAAATTTTACCAGGAATATTTGTCTTATTTTTAGTCAAAAAATCTCATTACACTTAAAACAAGAGTCATTACCAGAAAAATAACTTGTTATTTGACAATTTTCACGATTTTTTTGCTTGTAATGAGAAGATAAATCTTGTCCCACTGGCAGATTTTTCTACTTATTTCAAGTGAAAATTTACTTGAAACAGGTGAAATTTGTCAAATAACAAGTTATTTTTCTGGTAAAGAGTCTTGTTTTAAGTGTAATGAGATTTTTTTTACTAAAAATGAGACATTTTAACTAGAAATAAGACAAATATTCCCGGTAAGATTTTGAGTTTTTGCAGTGTTATGAACAGCAATCTTAACATGTTAGAATGTCTTTAAATCAATCCAAGCATCTTAAACTAATTTGGTTAATTGGACTCCGGGGGGCGTAAACTACTGACTCTAACTATCATTTGTTGAAATAATTAGTCTATGAGATCACTTGCTTTTTGCTCCAGCACTGTGAACGTATAATAATAATAATAATAATAATAATATTGTTTGTGTGTCATCAGCTTAGGCGGATTGTGTCCGTCTATTTTTGTGACTTACACGAAGACCTGATCACATTTTTGGAAAATAAATGAACAGCATTTCTTGCCACTGTACTGTAGATTGAGTGATTACATTATCCAATAAATATGAAATATAGTCTTGAGGCAGGATACTATATATGTAATAGTGTAATAATTTCCTGAAAATGTAATAACGCCTGAAAATGTAATAAAATCTGCACTTAACTCAATCGAAAATGTAATAAAATCCAATACTGTAATAACTTCACCAATAATGTAATAAAATATCCTGACTGATATTGTAATAACATTTTTACCGATAATGTAATACCTTATTACATTATTGGGAATTTATTACATTTTCAGGTGGGTCTTTTTTTTTTCTTCCAAAACTGATAATGTAATACTTGACAAATAATGTAATATATATGTTAATTTTCAGTCCAGAGTTCTACATTTTGTGTTTTAAGTATCTAAGAATGTTATATACGCTGGATTTGAAACACCAGAATGACTATTGGCTTAAATTGCAGACTTTGAGTACCATGTAATAAATTCCCAATAACGTAATAAGGTATTACATTAGTGGTAAAAATGTTATTAAAATATCAGTCAGGATATTTTATTACATAATTGGATATAATTACATTTTCGATTGAATTAAGTGCAAATTTTATTCCATTTTCAGGTGTTATTACATTTTCAGGAAATTATTACATTATAAGAGCTACATGGATTAACCATATAACGACAGGTATTCTGCATTCCAGCTGTAGTTGGCTGGGATAAGTGGGATAACTTTGTCAGTGCTTTTTACCTCTTCCTTTAGCGTCGGGGTTGGGTCGTCCTTCCATGTAGTTTGTGATCGCGGCGAGTTTGCCCAACTTGCTGATCCCGAGCCACGATCCTCCCTCCTTCCCACACTCCAGGTCCAGACCTGGTAAACACAAGAGCAACAGTACGTTTAATAAACACGGCTACAAATCTTCATCACCCTAATAAATATTAAAGGAAAACACTCAAACTTAATTGCGTAAGTGAAATGCCAACTTTGTACGGAGGAGTATTAGCGCCAGGCATTCGCTGTTTCTGCTCCAGCTGACCGCAGCGTTCGGGCCCGGGTGGTCTGGAGTGTTGCCACGACATTGCCTTGGCTGGTACAGGTGGCGTACGCGCCCCTTCCCCCCCCTGTGTTAGGCTTGATTGTCTGGCGACCAGTGGTGTACACTAGGGGTGTAACAATATATCGTACCACGAAATTTCGTGATACAAAAACGTCACGAAACGTGTCGTGGAGGTGACAAACTGTATCGCGATATTGGGTTAATATGAATATATTGTGTTGACTAGTAACGCGCATCCGACTGCGACCCCGCGGACCAAAATCTTCCTCCGCTCAGAAGAAACTAGTTCCGTTTTGGTCCCGATCACGGGACTCTTGGGGGTTTTGAGCTCTGAACTTTTACTGATGTAAGGCTGGTGTAGAGTTAAGCCTTACCTTATTAAATTAAACCTTTTTGGGGTGGTGAGTAGGTGGTGTAGGAGTAGGTGGTGAGAGGTGAGTAGCGCCAGTGTAGCACTAGCCGTGCTACACTGGCGCCCAACGTGGGGCCCAACAGGATGGAGGCACTGGCACAGGAGCTGGCAGACCTGGCGGCCCTGATCCGGAGCCAGGCGGAGCGGCAGACTGCAGCCCTGGAGACGCTGGCAGCGCAGCAGCCGGCAGGGTGGGGTCGCCCGCCTACTCTGCTTGCAGAGGACTTCACCTTCAGCTACCCGGACGTGCGGCGAGGGGTGCTGGACTGTCCAGGGCGGTCCTCGGAGGACGACCCCTTCTCCTTCACGTGCCCGTATGTGAGGCGAGCGGCGCGGGACCGTCTGGGGAGGCCCTTGGCGGTCCTGGAGGCGCCGGCCCAGGAGGCGGTCCTGGAGGCGCCGGCCCAGGAGGCGGTCCTGGAGGCGCCGGCCCAGGAGGCGGTCCTGGAGGAGGCGGTCCCTGAAGAGGCGGTCCTGGAGGCGGAGGTCACGGAGGCGGAGGTCACGGAGGCGGAGACGTCGGTTGCCGGGGCGGTCCTGGACGTGCAAGCTCCAGAGGCGGACCAGTGGCTGGAGCAGTGCTGCGTCGGGGAGGGGGTGGTCCTGGACACACCACGGCCGCGGATGCCGTCTGGCCCGAGGCCCGAGGCCACCCTTGGCCCAGATTCATAGAACCGTAGTTACATTCGTTACTTTCGTTTTCTGTCGACAACAATAGTTATAGAACCAATATATACATTTACCTCATGTAAACTCTTTGACCTTCATATATATCTGTAATCAAACCTTTGGTTCATAACTGTACTGATAATAATACAACAAAATATAATTGTAAAACAGTAAAATATTGCATCAAAGTATAACTCTTATGAAAAGAAAAAATGACAGAAAGTGAAGAAAAATAGCAAACAAACAGATGAACAGAACTATTTGAGTGGAGTTAGGAACTGGGGTTTGTTTTAATTATGCATCATTCAGTAATATATTTAGATGTTGTGATAAATCAAACTGGAGAACTCTATTTCATATTTCTAACACAAATAAGGTTTCTTCTGCAGCTATTGGTGATAGACTGAGACAGGTCCTTTTACCCCGACAGTGACCAATAGAGCCAAACGGTCATTTCCCTGTGGGAGGTGAACAGAAAGCCTCTCCAATTCCACCGGGAGCTATTGCTTACTTCCTGTCTTATCATGCTATGCCTCCCACTGGGCCCTCCCTCCTGCTGCACTGCACTCACACGCCTGGCTCGCCTTCGCCCCGGCTCTCATGATAACGCAGGGCCATTTATTCCTGTCACATTACATAAAAACAGACATCAATTAAAGCGCTGCTCGTGGAGTCGTGACCCGGCGATTACGGAGGCGGGAGGGAGGGAGGGAGGCCGATAACAACGAGGACACGTCTGCATTTCCTCCTGCACAAGGACGATCCTCTGTGTGGCTGTAATATGATCCCTGCACCGTTCAATTTAATACTTTACTGTGACTGGAGATGTTCTGTGATGGATTAGAGCAGAATTGGATTTTGAGGAGAGGGAGACTTTATTTATTACTGAAATTAATTTATTCTTGTCTGTGAAGGAAGACAAACACTGCTAAAAAGTTCTCAACGTTGTCAAGCTAAGATGATGCTTTTAAGTACAACACACTTTGTGGGACTTGTATGTTCAAAACATCCCCTGAGGCACCAAGTGATTAATTATTATGGGCATGCCAAGTAGTGGCATGACCATATTGCAATCGTCCAGAATGGCCCAAAGGGCAATGTTGCTACCATTTTGCTAACAAGCTAAAGTCCCACTGCTCTGATATGGAAGAAAAAAATCCCCCAAAAATTATACACGGTCCAGAAAACCGGAAAAATGAAGGCGATATATTAGTATACAGAAAAGGTTTCCCTTTTCTCCTTCTCCTTCTTCTTCTTCTTCTTCTTCCGCACGCTTTTTTCGTCCGTTAATGCGGCCCGAACCGCAACGTGCACCCATGCATGGCATACATCGTTGGATGCGTCTCCATCGCGCCTCGATGGGCATTACTTTTCTCAGTCAAAAGTGTTACTGTGGCAACGCTAGATGCCAAAAATTTAAAAAAAGGTGAAAATTCAGACGGTTATTGCTCGGCCAAACTTTATCGTAGAGACATCGTTCACATTTACAAACACTCGGCCCGATTGGCACTAAAGGACCGCACAACCTCATCATGCTACTTATTATGGTTTTTGCGATATTTAACTTTCTATTTAAAAAGAATTTCCATTTTATTTTGGACGCTTGTTGCTAGGAAACGGTTTATTGTACAGACATCATTACAACATTGACAAACCCAGGACGTGTTGTACTGCAACATATTTTAGTCTCATCATGCTATCTATTACGGTTTTTGAGATATTCAACTATGCTCATTTTGATGCTAACAGAACTTTGGACACTTGTTGCGCGGCAACGCGATATCGTAGAGACTTTGTTCCAACGTTAAAAGACTCAGGTTGCTGTGGACTACAACATACTGAGGTCTCATTACGCTGTCGTTTACAGCTTTTGAGATATTGAAGCCAAATTGTCCCATTCTATCCTATGGGGCTAACAAAAACCTATGCATTTGTATGGGGGAGCATGTGAATAAACCATCCGTAAATGTGGCCCGAACCGCAACGTGCATCCAGGCCTTGGTTTGCTTTATTTGCCAATGGCCATTATTAATAACCCCAAACATGGCCAGAACAACCTCCGACATAGGGCTGGGCGATATGGACCAAAAGTCATATCTGGATATTTTCTAGCTGAATGTTGATACTCGATATATATCGATATTTTTTCTGTGCCATAATTGGGGTTTCCCCCAAAGCATTATAGCATAGCATCTCTGTTAGCATCTCTGTTAGCATCTCTGTTAGCTTCATTTTTTTCTGAGGCAAACCCTTAAAAAAACAGTCAGTTTTAATACAAAGCCTCGTGCCAAATGTCACACAGGTTCCTTTATTAACAGAGGTCTGCACAATATCAACATGTATAAAACAAATGAAATAAAAATAAACTGCCTGCATATATAGAATAAAAATGCTTCTTGAATAAAATAAAACAAATATCCCTTTCCTGCATAACAATTAAATTAAAATACACTGTAATTAATACAATGTAGACAGTAACAGGCAGACTTTTCCACTGAGGTTGACAGTTGTGCAAATAACAAAACATTTGTGCAAATCTCAAATAAAACATTCAAGTCAATTTGTCACAAAATAAGCTATATCAAAATCATAAAAAAAAATATATTTTTTTTTTATTTATTTTTTTAATAATCGATATAAACGATATTGTCTCGTATCATATCGCGTTTGAAAATATATCGATATATATTAAAATCTCGATATATCGCCCAGCCCTACTCCGACACAACCAAAACAACCTTAAAAACAACCAGTACCACTTTAAACACAACCAAAACAACCTTAAACACAACCACTACAGCCCCAAACAAAAGCAGCGAGAGGGGACGATTGGGCAGTAGGGCCCATTTAAAACATTTCCTGAAATGTTCTAGTTATTTTAATTCTATTGCTGTTCAAGATCAGTGTGGTTACTGGTGGCGAGGTGATCTCTGATGTTCCGACTCACCACTGAGGATCTCATTGTTGCTCCCCCAGAAGTCTGCAGCTTTGGATGGTCTGGCGTAAAACTCATCTCTGTTTGCAGCCAAAATGAGCCTGAAGAGACAAACACAAGAGGTTGAAGAGGCTGATCTGTAATTTCCGAGTTTTGAGCAGTAAAGATTAGAGGGAATGTGACAGAAAATAGGACATGAATTCACACATCTTTACATTTTACACAGCCACTGTTGTCTGCTTTATGCATTTCAAATGCTTTATGTTTCTATCATAACTTTCTATCAAATATTGTTTAACATTAGATGTATAAAAAAATGAAAACAAGATAGGGGATGTTGATAAAATTAACTAAATGAAACTGTCACTCTTATCCTTACACTAATATTACTAAAATGTGTGAAATCAGGGTTGTTATTTTTTACTTCTTAATTGTGCTGACTGCCTGTGCACCAGCTAATTTATTGTGTTAACATAACATCACAAGCACAAATAAATGTGGAGTTTCTAGAGCAAAAAGCCAGTTGGAGTCAATTTAGGAGTAATTTCCATAACTTACATCTTAAATATTTACATTTAAATGAAGTCTTGAGTCTTGGGTGTGTGTATTTGTCATTCTGTAAATATCTAAGGGCTTCACAGATCGCCACTGTTGTCAGAAAGCTACTTATTATAGCAACAAAACAGAATATTAGGGTGGTAAAAGGAATCTGAAATAACATTTTGCAGTAAATCATCTCATCTACATCTCATTTTGGAAAGCTGCCTGTGCCGCCAACATGTAAATAACCTCTGCATTTGCTGCATCCCATTGTAAATTAGTTTTTATTGCCCCGGCAAAGCTGTAACACAAATATTTACTATTACAAACATGAGGGAAACAGCTCGAACATGAGCGGGATCTGATTTATAATAAATGCTCTTCAAATTGGACGTGCACAGTCTGTCAGTTGAGCACTGCACCACAGTTTGACCTGTATTATTATTCAGAGGAAGTTGGTGAGTAATGATGCCATTATGTTTACAACCATTAACTTTTAGAGTTGTGGCCTGCGTGTGCTCCAACAACTATTACATATGACATGTCTCTATTAGCAGGTCACTGCCATCAGTTGTGTAGTGAGGAAATAACATCACTGGTTCAACCCTGCTTTTATGAAACAAAAGGTAACAAATATTCACTTGATTGGAAGAAACGGTAACCTCCATCGTACCATGTCATCCCTTGTGCTTTTGCAGAAGAGAGCAATGAGAATTAAAGCTGCAAGCAGCGATGAACGGGCCCTCGCACCCTTGTGCACGTGTAGTGGAAGCTTGTATGACTTGCATGTAGATTCTTCAGGCCTGGAAATTTAGCGGATCAAACCACCCACGACTCTCTATGTATCAATCAATCAGAAGAAGGGGCGGGGCTAATTTGCTCCAATTTTTTTCAAGGACTCAAAACCGAGTCCGATGACACCACCGATGACTCTTTATGGGAAACCATTCAAAAGTTATTGCAGAAAGTAGGAACTATCAAATATGGACCAATCAGATGAAGGGGGGGCGCGCTTTTTGGCGTCTATCGCCGCCACGCTAACGCTTTTGACTGAGAAAAGTAATGCGCATCGTCGCAGGATAGAGACGCACATTTTGATGTATAACACACCTGGGTGCACGTTACGGTTCGGGCCGCATTAACGGCTGAAGGAATGGCATAAATTGCGGCAAAATGACACGATTAATTCAAAATGTTCAAAATGGCCGACTTCCTGTTCGGTTTCGGCCATGGTGCCAAGAGACTTTTCTTTAAGTTGCGACATGATACAGTGTGTTGCGATTTTTGTGCATGTACGTCAAACCGTATTGTGGGGCTTGAGGCACAAAGTTTTCTAGGGGGCGCTGTTGAGCCGTTAGGCCACGCCCATTAATGCAAACCATTAAATATCAAATTTATCACCAGGCCTGGCTTGCGTGCAAAATTTGGTGACTTTTGGGGCACATTTAGGGGGAAAAAAGGCCCTAATTTCGTCTGAAAAATAAAGAAAAAACTAGAAAATTTCTGGAAATTTTGATATGGGCATGCCCTACCGCCCATTCGTCCCCTCTCGCTGCTTTGGTTTGGGGCTGTAGTGGTTGTGTTCGGGGCATATAGTGTGTGTGTGTGTGTGTATATATATATATATATATATATATATGATATATGTCGACCTGCGGAGTGAAACTGTGGAACAGCCTAAACATGCAGCTAAAACAAAGTCAAAACATATCACAATTTAATATTCAAAATACAGATGTGAATAAACATGTAGATATGTACATTTATTAGCATATGTAGATATATAGATGTATATTATGGATATAGATATGTTATATGTAAGTAAGTATATGGATATATTGAGTTGTATTATACGTACAGTATTTATATATTTATATCTCCATTAATTTATACTGATTTATAGTTATATGTAGATATGTCGATATATAGATTTATAGTAATTTTCATGTATATAATTGGAGGTAAATAAATGAAGCAGTGTATACTGTATATAGCATATCTACTCTTATATAGTTATTGAAGTATATTGTTCTATTGTTCTATATTATACTGTAGTATTATAGTAAAGTAGTAATAATGTAATACTATGCATTATAATTACTTCTATTAGTACATACATAGAAGCACAACTACACTACTACTGGGTGTTTGTTTTGCTTCTTTTTTTTGCCTTCATTTTTTTTATTTTGACTATATTTATATTTACATATAATTTAGTATTATATCACTGTATAGAACCGTTATTGAAACTTGTCTTATTATATGTAAGAATGTATGTAAGATTCAGGGTAGGAATATATATATATATATATATATATATATATATATATATATATATATATTTGTATTCTGTTTTTTCACTTTTTTGTACGCCTTTTTATGCATCTTCGAAATAAAATCTTCAAAATCAAATCATGTGGTTTTTGAAACCAGAAAATTGCATTTTGACCTATTCCATGTATAGCTGCCCAAACCTTCACAGAATTTGATCCAACATGCTATTGTGACACTACAAAAGCAACATAAGCAAAGACAGCCCGGTGAAAGTTATTGACCTGTTAGAACAGCTGCATGTTTCTTCTTTGCATGGCAAAGGTCCCCTATTAATCTTTTAAAGAGGGAGCCTTTTAAGAGCAAACAAATACAGCAAACGGGCCTCGCCGGGGTCAAGCGTGACGTGCCGAAGGCTAATGACGGCCTGTTTCCACGGCAACCACGTGAGTCACCGCTGTCCCTGAAGACAGAACTAACACTAATGATGCTGACGGGACAGATCCCAGCGAAGCCTCTTAGAACCACGGCAACAATCAGCCAACTTGGTGAGCCGCATTCTGTAATAAACGTCCAAAATGTAATAACTTTGTCATTTCATTTTGTAATAAAGCCGCATTTTGTAATAAACTACCCCAACGCATTTTGTAATAAATTTTACTGCATTATGTAATAAGTTATTACATTTTGAGAAGATTATTACAAAATGCACTTGCAACTTTTTTATTCTCTAGAAAATGTAATAACATGGTGCATTATGTAATAAGTTATAAGTTTAGGGATGACAAAGAAAGAAAGAAAGAAAGAAAGAAAGAAAGAAAGAAAGAAAGAAAGAAAGAAAGAAAGAAAGAAAGAAAGAAAGAAAGAAAGAAAGAAAGAAAGAAAGAAAGAAAGAAAGAAAGAAAGAAAGAAAGAAAAGTTTATTTCTTTTTTATTGGCATATAAGTCCAAACTTCAAATAGGCAACTAAAGTTATATTTGGAGTTTTATACATAGATTTATTGGGCTACATAGCTCTAAGGGAAGTTGCATAAAAAACAACAAAAGTCACTCTTGTATAAATTAATTGTTAAACAACAATAATAGGTATTATTACATAATGCACCATGTTATTATTTCCTAGAAAATAAAAAGGTTGCAAGTGCATTTTATAATAATCTTCTCAAAATGCAATAACAAAATTTATTACAAAATGGGGCAGTTTATTACAAAATGCGTCTTTATTACAAAATGAAATGAAAAGGTTCTTACATTTTGGACGTTTATTACAAAATGCACCGTTATTACAAAATGCGGCTCAACACAGCTGCATCATGTCCAAAGCATGCTGATAAGCAGATAAGTATTAAAGCTAATCAACCTTCAGTTATAGGACGGTGTCTTTGTATTTGACAAAAACAGCTTTTGCGCTAGAGGGAAGTGTTCCATATAATTTTATCAATTTATCTTGAACTGTGCGGCGAGCTATTTGTACTGAAATCAAAAACTAATGTGGAATATAGATGGAATGCCATAAAATGAGATAACTATTTATAGATGGTGACCCAATTTCATTTGTTAAGTCGGGACAATAAATATTGTTAAGACATTTGGGAATGACATGTTTAAACTCATGAGCTGGATCACCAATGACCTGAAGGAGCTGCTCAGTGAGTAGAGAGAGTCTCCAGGCAGGGAGACAGAGGCATGAGGAGAGGTAAAAAAAACAACTGCAAGCAGCGATGAACGGGCCCTCGCGCGTGCAATTTTCACCAATAAAGGTCAAGGACTCAAAACCAAGTCCGATGACACCACCCACGACTCTTTATATCAAACCATTCAAAAGTTATAGCAGAAAGTAGGAACTATCACATATGGACCAATCAGATGAAGGGGGGGCGCGCTTTTTGGCGTCTAGCGTCGCCACGGTAACGCTTTTGACTGAGTAAAGTAATGCGTGTCGTCGCAGGATCGAGACGCACATTTTGATGTATAACACACCTGGGTGCACGTTACGGTTAGGGCTGCATTAACGGCCCAAAAAAATGGCATAAATTGCGCCAAAATTACACGATTAATTCAAAATGGCCGACTTCCTGTTCGGTTTCGGCCATGGCGCCAAGAGACTTTTCTTTAAGTTGCGACATGATACAGGTGTGTAGCGATTTTCATGCATGTACGTCAAACCGTATCGTGGGGCTTGAGGCATAAAGTTTTCTGGGGGGCGCTGTTGAGCCATTAGGCCACGCCCATTAATGCAAACCATTAAATATCAAATTTTTCTCCAGGCCTGGCTTGCGTGCAAAATTTGGTGACTTTGGGGCACGTTTAAAGGGGCAAAAAGGCCCTCATTTCGTCGGAAGAAAAACAAGGATAAAAACAACAATTCCGACAGATACAATAGGGCCTTCGCACTGTCAGTGCTCGGGCCCTAATTAGCATGAGGGTAATCAGTGCCTAATTTGTGCTGAACATGAAGCCATTTAACTCACGCAGATACATTTTTATCATCCTGCCTGCTGTGATTTTCCACATACCTGACTCAGTTGTATCATCATCATATTGTTTTTGACTCACAATGCAACAAAACAATTTCTGCAAACAGTAGTCTATATATAGACTCAGTGTGACAAAGTAGCTTTCACCTTTCCCCAGGTCCGTGTCTAAATCGGTTCTCATAACACACCTCTGCCGTCGGCCCGAGGCTGGAACATTCCAGAGAGGAAGGACAGGGAAGGACTACGACTATGGAGGGTTTGCTCTCTACGACTATGGAGGGTTTGCTCTCTACGACTATGGAGGGTTTGCTCTCTACGACTATGGAGGGTTTTCTCTCTACAGCTATGGAGGGTTTGCTCTCTACGACTATGGAGGGTTTGCTCTCTACCACTATGGAGGGTTTGCTCTCTACGACTATGGAGGGTTTGCTCTCTACCACTATGGAGGGGTTTGCTCTCTACGACTATGGAGGGTTTGCTCTCTACGACTATGGAGGGTTTGCTCTCTACGACTATGGAGGGTTTTCTCTCTACAGCTATGGAGGGTTTGCTCTCTACGACTATGGAGGGTTTGCACTCTACGACTGCGGAGGGTTTGCTCTCTACGACTATGGAGGGTTTGCTCTCTACGACTATGGAGGGTTTGCTCTCTACGACTATGGAGGGTTTGCTCTCTACGACTATGGAGGGTTTGCTCTCTACGACTATGGAGGGTTTGCTCTCTACGACTGTGGAGGGTTTGCTCTCTACGACTGTGGAGGGTTTGCTCTCTACGGCTATGGAGGGTTTGCTCTCTACGACTATGGAGGGTTTGCTCTCTACGACTATAGAGGGTTTGCTCTCTACGACTATAGAGGGTTTGCTCTCTACGACTATGGAGGGTTTGCTCTACGACTATGGAGGGTTTGCTCTCTACGGCTGTGGAGGGTTTGCTCTCTACAACTGTGGAGGGTTTGCTCTCTACGACTGTGGAGGGTTTTCTCTCTAAGGCTATGGAGGGTTTGCTCTCTACAACTATGGAGGGTTTGCTCTCTACGACTATGGAGGGTTTGCTCTCTACGGCTGACGAGGGTTTGCTCTCTACGGCTGACGAGGGTTTGCTCTCTACGACTATGGAGGTTTGCTCTCTACGACTGTGGAGGGTTTGCTCTCTACGACTATGGAGGGTTTGCTCTCTACGACTATGGAGGGTTTGCTCTCTACGACTATGGAGGGTTTGCTCTCTACGACTATGGAGGGTTTGCTCTCTACGACTATGGAGGGTTTGCTCTCTACGACTATGGAGGGTTTGCTCTCTATGACTATGGAGGGTTTGCTCTCTACGGCTATGGAGGGTTTGCTCTCTACGGCTATGGAGGGTTTGCTCTCTACGACTATGGAGGGTTTGCTCTCTACGACTATAGAGGGTTTGCTCTCTACGACTATAGAGGGTTTGCTCTCTACGACTATGGAGGGTTTGCTCTACGACTATGGAGGGTTTGCTCTCTATGACTATGGAGGGTTTGCTCTCTACGACTATGGAGGGTTTGCTCTACGACTATGGAGGGTTTGCTCTCTATGACTATGGAGGGTTTGCTCTCTACGACTATGGAGGGTTTGCTCTCTATGACTGTGGAGGGTTTGCTCTCTACGACTATGGAGGGTTTGCTCTCTACGACTATGGAGGGTTTGCTCTCTACGACTATGGAGGGTTTGCTCTCTACGACTATGGAGGGTTTGCTCTTTACGACTATGGAGGGTTTGCTCTCTACGACTGTGGAGGGTTTGCTCTCTACGGCTGTGGAGGGTTTGCTCTCTATGGCTATGGAGGGTTTGCTCTCTACGGCTATGGAGGGTTTGCTCTCTACGGCTATGGAGGGTTTACTCTCTACGGCTGTGGAGGGTTTGCTCTCTACTGCTGTGGAGGGTTTGCTCTCTACGGCTGTGGAGGGTTTGCTCTCTACTGCTGTGGAGGGTTTGCTCTCTACGGCTATGGAGGGTTTGCTCTCTACGACTGTGGAGGGTTTGCTCTCTACGACTGTGGAGGGTTTGCTCTCTACGACTATGGAGGGTTTGCTCTCTACGACTGTGGAGGGTTCGCTCTCTACGACTGTGGAGGGTTTGCTCTCTGTTACTTTTTTGTTTTGTTTGGGGTTTTATTTATTTATTTTTTCTTTTTTTCTTTCTTTTTCCTCTTTCCTTTTCTCATTTAAACCTAAATTGAGTGTTTTGCTTTATTATATCTTATAAATATCTGAGTTGTAAGGAATATGATTCGATTGCTGGACAATAATTCAGCGGCCCTTGATGTTTCCTTTTATGTAAGAGCACTCTTATTTTTGTGTCATTGGAAAGATTTTGAAAAACAAATAAAGATATTGTTAGAAAAAAAAAAGTAGTCATCCATCCTTGAGTAAAAGTCAAAAAGTACTAGGTGAAAAAACTAATCAAGTACTGAGTGTAAACAGGAAGAAACTGACATTTAGGCTTCAGAACGTCACATTATACGACAGAAACGTCACCAGCGTCATGAGTGCGACCTGTGTTTACAATTTCTTTGGCCACCGTCACTATTTTCTTGTATTTTACCTGTTTTATATTCTAAAGTCACACTGCAAAAACTCAAAATCTTACCAGGAATATATGTCTTATTTCTAGTTAAAATGTCTCATTTTTAGTCAAAAAATCTCATTACACTTAAAACAAGAGTCATTACCAGAAAGATAACTTATTTGACAATTTTCACCTGTTTCAAGTAAATTTTCACTTGAAATTAGTAGAAAAATCTGCCAGTGGGACAAGATTTATCTTCTTATTACAAGCAAAAAAATCTTGTTCCACTGGCAGATTTTTCTACTTATTTTAAGTGAAAATCTACTTGAAACAGGTGAAAATTGTTGTTTTTTCCAGTGATGAGTCTTGTTTTAAGTGTAATGAGATTTTTTTTTTACTAAAAATGAGACATTTTAACTAGAAATAAGACAAATATTCTTGTTAAGATTTTGAGTTTTTACAGTGGGAAGTCATCATTCTCATGTATTGCAATGACTCAATGGAAAACTCTGCCAACAGACATTATTTCATGTACAAGTCCCCACAGTTTCTCACATCTGGCCAAGCGTTGGTTACCGTCAAGACAAGTGTGTGTACATTTATGAAGTGTGTTGTGTGTGTGTGTGTGTAGGGGGGGGGGGGGGGGGGGGGGGGGCTTTAAATCTTAGGTGCCAACATCTGACAGATCTCATGCTCTGTTGAATCTGCATCCATGTTTTATTAATCTATTTTATCTATTGTCTCTTTGCTTTGTTCTGCTCTTTTACTTATTTTTTCTTTTTCTATAATATTTTTTATGTATTATTCCATCAAACCTGCCCAGGGACTACAGGTGGAAAATAGCAAGCTGCTACAACCTGGTACAATGCATATTCTCTTGTACAAGATTAATGTCTTATTGTGCACTGTCCCTGTTTTGAAATACATAAATTACAAATGACAAATGACATTGTATTCAAATCAATAATTTCGATGTGGAGTTGGTCCATAGGCAAGGCAAGTTTATTTAGCACATTTCAGCAACAAGGCAATTCAAGGTGCTTTACATAATGAAAACATGAAAAGTAAAGAGGAAGAAAAGTAAAGAGTTACAGTGCAGTGGGAGAATAAAGAAAGAAAAGTTAGACCTAAGCTAGAGTTACTGCAATTAACATTGTTTAAAATTAAATTCAGAATGGTTTAAATAATTCCATCGTAGGCAGCTGTAAACAAATTCAATTTTTAACCTTGATTTAAAAAGGAACTGATGGTTTCAGCGTTCCTGCAGTTTTCTGGAAGTTTGTTCCAGATCTGTGGAGCAGAAAAGCTGAATGCTGCTTCTCCAGGTTTGGTTCTGATTCTGGGGACACGGAGCTAGATCTGAACCAGAAGACCCGAGAGGTCTGGACGGTTGCTATGGCAACAATAAGTCAGATGTGTTACCAACTAAAGCCGGGCAGACACTGTGCGATTATCGGCTCGTTTTGAGACGATTTTCCAGTCGTGCGACTATTTTTTGGATCGGGACGGATTTTGACCCAATTGTTGGTCGTGCCTCGTGCATTAAACGTGCGGTAACGACGAGAGATTAACACCTCACGACGAGCTCCCGATCAGGAATCGTGAGGTCGCAAGAAAATCAAGCGTGTTTGAAATCCTGGTCGCTCCTCGTGAAGGAATCGCACAGTTGAAGCAGCTACGACCCGATTTGCCTCATCCTTTCGCAAGGAGCATGCGCAATCTCTGATGTCACCTCAAAAACTATTATTTGTAGTTTAAGTTTTGCAAATTCACATTACAAATCATGTTTTAATAGCAGAAAAAAAGACTGCATTTCCACGGACGGTGCGGGTCGCCGCGTACCCTACGCCGTAGGCTCTGCATTGGTGTAACGCGGAACCATAAATCAGCCTTCAGGGCATCAGGGCAATCTGCCTCTGCAAACACGAGTCCCGGCCCAGGCACAGCCCCCCTGTTATTTATAACGCCTTATAAATGTTGCTATTCAACAGCGTGCCCTCTGCGCTGTTCTGAACAAAAAGAAGGGTTCATTTTGCTGGGAAGCTGGGTCCCTCTGCCGAGACACAACTTTTGTGGTATGCGTTCTTTGTTGTGTCTAAAAATGATGCGCAGTGCCCACCCAATCAGAAACGGTACAGATATTCTGGGATTTTTTTTTATATACATAAAAAAATTAAATTATAAAAAAATAAAGGATCCCATAACCTTTGATCGGGTGGGCAGGATACACGTTTGGGTGGACACAGCCCACCCCTGCCCCAAAACCGGCCTCGAGTTCCAGTAACAGAGGTTCCGACGGGAGGATAATGATCGTATAGTGTGAGCAGACGGAGCATCAGAGCATCGGGTCGTACAGTGTGAGAACATAAATCGTGGACTGTGAACTTTTGAACTCCGCGATCTAGTGGTGCAGTGTGAGATGGGGCTGAATCAAACGATTTAAAATATCGCACAGTGTCTGCCCAGCTTAAGGGGAGGGGACAGAGACAGGAAACTCCTCCAACGAGAGGCCTATTGGATACATTATTTACAGACAGAACATCCAAAAGGTATGAATGAGGAATGTGTGTTGTCGTGCTTTCTGTAGATGGTGATTGTACAGTCACATATCTATTCCCGATGCCACTATGGATCTATGCACATTATCTTGTATTTTTTAGTTGATTCTTGGGTTTGTGCGGCCTACTTAAAAAGCTTTCTATTTGTATCAATTTATTATTTTTCTTTGATGTTTCTCTATTGTATTTAAATATTTTCATGGCACTTCTTATTCCATGATTGATGTATGGTTTTTATTCCGATTGGTTTAGTGTCGATCAGAGTCAGCTGGCTTCTGTTAAATGGGAAAATCCACTTAATCATTCATCGCTGAGGACGGCTGTAAGCTGAAACGCGTCCGATTCTCTGCTGCTGTGCAGTGATTTAACCATATATTAAAAGTTTTGTACTTACAGTGAGTGCTGTCGGATTTTTGATTTTTTTTACATGTTTTTTGGACTGGCACCCGGTGACACACTTTTGGTCTTTTTGAGTGAGCACGCCAAGTCTGCTGATTACTCAGTTTGACTGGATGTCATTCAACTACCTCTTTTGAAGTTAAATGTATTTATTTTAGTTATTGCACTATTCTGCACTTTTTGTTTTAGTTTACAATTTCATGTTTTTACATTTTGTCACTTATCCGTGCTGATCAGCTTTGTTGAAATAAATGTCCATGTTGTTCTCCAATGGACAATAAAATAAACTTGGGATAATTTAGTTTTAGTCCTCTTTTTTTTTCTTTTTTTTTTTTCTTTAATTCATTGCCAAAATGTATCTGATCGGGAAAAAGTATCGGAAATGTATCGGGAGCCAAAAAAAATGATCGGATCGTGAAAAATCGGGATGGGCAGAAACTCAAACTCAAGTGATCGGGAGATAAAAAATCCTGATGGGGACAAAGCTAGTAAGCATCAATCTGAGCTCCTTCTACCAAATCCAAACAAATACCCGATAACGCCGTCAACATCTTTGCCCGTGAGAGATTGAACTGAGCAAGTTTCACTGTCTGCCTAAATGTTCTGCGTTTATTTGAAAATTCCACTTAGACACTTTCATGCAGTTTAGTGCTTAAAATAAAGCATTTAATTACATCGTTTAAACTTAAAATGTGACCATATAAATCCTTAACATGCCCAGACCATTTACCTACATTGCAAAAACTCAAAATCTTAACAAGAATATTTGTCTTATCTCTAGTTAAAATGTCTCATTTTTAGTCAAAAAAATCTCATTACACTTAAAACAAGATTCATCACTGGAAAAAACAACAATTTTCACCTGTTTTAAGTAGATTTTCACTTAAAATAAGTAGAAAAATCTGCCAGTGGAACAAGACTTTTTTGCTTGTAATGATCAAGATAAATCTTGTCCCACTGGCAAATTTTTCTACTTATTTCAAGTGAAAATTGACTTGAAACAGGTGAAAATTGTCAAATAAGTTATTTTTCTGGTAATGACTCTTGTTTTAAGTGTAATGTGTGTTTAAAATAAAGCTGTGTTTTATTATTACTGCTGTGTCCGTTCCTTGTTGCGATCACTTAGTTCTCATTGAAAATGTTCAAATCTTAGAGTTATTTTTGGACAGAGAGGGCGATTGTACCTGTAGGCATTTTTGGACGCAGGCCGGGGGTCAAACTTGAGGAAGATAATACACATGGATGAAGTGAGAACTGATGACAGGCCACATCAGATATAAGTCACATCTGAAAAGACAAAACACAAAAGAGCAAACATCACAATCATCTTCTGCGTACACATTTGGAAGTGTTATGTGTTTATTATCTCTTGTACTTACATGGTTTACTTGGCTGAAGGCGAGATAAAAGAACAATTCACAGCACATTCTGTTTGTTTGCCTGTGAAGATAATCCATGTTCAGACTGACAGCATTTACAAAGATAGTATCACAATTGTTTATCATCTTCATTATGATATTAACTACAGAGGGAGCAAATACATAACTGTGAACTCGGATAAAAAAAATCCCCATTCACAATTTTCTGATCGTCTCAGGGAAAAAAAAAAAAAAAAAAGGGAAAATTTCAAAATCACTCGCAATCCTGTATAAATCCAGAAATGTACTGAATTCCAAGGCCTTGCATTTGATCTACCACTCATTGATTGTTCCCTATTTATCTTACTGTGTGGAATTGTGGGGATCCACCTTTAAAACCACCTTAAATTCAATAATAAAACTTCAAAAACGAGCCATACGTATCATCAATTAGGCTGATTACTTTGCTCACACAGATCCACTTTTTCTAAATTCTCATGTTATTACATTTTATGATTTGTTTTATTATAAAATCATGCAAATGATGTTCAGAGCAAAATCAAAAATGCTCCCTGACTCAATACAGAGGTTCTTTTCAATTCAGGAGACTCGTTATAATCTTAGACGTGTCTGCAATTTTACCGAACAAAAAGCTAAAAAAAAAAAAGGAATGAAAAGGAGACATGTCTCCATTACTGGAGTTAAATTCTGGAATGATGCCAACATACATTTAAAAACATGTCATTCTCTTTTTGTTTTTAAGAAAATGGTTTGTAAAGCTATTTTTGAAGCTTATAAGTGCGATTGACTATCTGTTAATGTTTCTTTGCTTTTCTGTTGTTTCTTTGCCTTTTGTCGTTTCTTTGCTTTTCTATTCTCTTTTTGCTTTTCTGGAGGTCGGTAGCCAAAAAAAGAAAGTTGGTAATATAGATATATAAGCAGTTTGCTTCAGCCTTTTCAGTCTTTGTTCAACACATTTTTGGTTTTGTATGAAATGTTAATGCTGTGCACAATGTTTTTTTGGTGTTTTGTGTTGTCACGACTGAATAAATTTAATTCATTCATTCATTCATTCAAAATATAAAGTTGCTTGTCACGAGGCAAGGCAAGTTTATTTGTATAGCACAATTCAACACAAGGTCATTCAAAGGGCTTTACATCAACATTAAAAGCAGCAAGACACAATAAACAGTAAATAACAAATAAAATGAAATAAAATGATAAGAAAAGAGGTACAATAATAAAAGGCACAAGCTGTTAAAAAGTAAGGGCAGTAGAATACAGCAGGTCAGTATTTAATTAAACAGTAATGTTTTTATCCTGATTTAAAGGATCTACAGTTGCAGCAGACCTCAGGTCTACAGGAAGTTTGTTCCACCGGTGAGGAGCAGAATAACTGAACGCTGGTAGACTGGCAACATGATACTAGGGCTGGGGATCGATTCAAATATCAAGAATCGATTTGATTCGGATTCTTAAGATTCAGAATCGATTATCACGCTTTGATTCGATCCGATATTGATTTGGGTTAGTGTTAATAAAACTGTTTTTTCAGCTGTTGCATGAATTATATGACTGTCTAGTTCTGCAACATATTAATACTAGTATTATATTGAGATTCAACAGCAAGTATTGCAGCTAATGATGCTGTAAGGACCAATCAGCTCCCAGAATGCTGATAGAACTGAAACAGAAACATCGTGGGTCAGAATTATCAAACAGATCCAGGGAGGAAACAGAGACGGATGAAATCGCTTTTATTTTTTCCCCATTTATGAGAATTTGGTTTTTAACATTTATGCAAATGTAACCCCAAGACAGTATATAAAGCAAAGAAATATAGACAATTTTTACTATTATAAGTGAAAACTTTAATGTTTTCATACCTTTAAACATATTTTAAGGCAAAAACATGGCACCAGTTATTCTCGTGTCCAACAAAACATTCCTTTTTTGGGCATAAACAAAAAAAGTACCAAAAGTTGTAATGTAATGATGGAAAAAAATATATATATATATATTTTTTTAAATCGATCTTTAGACTTATGAATCGATATTTAGGAATTAATATGAGAATCGATTTAAAATCGGAGAATCGATTTTTTCAACACAGGCCAACATGATACCAACGATTTTAAAGAAAATACTTAGAAGAGCTGTAATGCAGAAAGAGGTTGTTGTAGAATGTGACTAATGTTTTTGTAAGTTAATTGTAATCTGTTAGGAGTTATGAATGTTATCATTACTATATTGATATATATTTTATTTTTGTTTACTTTTGTATGTATTTTATGTCTGTTATATTTTAATGTATCATTCTTTGTCATGTAGGATTTGTTTTTAATTGTTTTTATATATAATATATATTTTATATTATTATATATATATATTATTATATTATATTATATTATTATATTTACATATACATTTATATTTATATATATATATATATATATATATATATATATATATATATATATATATATATATATATATATGTAGCAATAAATAAATAAATAAATGAAATACCGGAGGTCAAACGATACAAGGGACTGTCTTTGCAACAGGATGTTAGTATTTGATCTGCTTTAAAATTAAACCTAGTAATAATGTGTATTATTAAACTTAATGTGACTGACAGCAAAATAACTTATAAATAACAAAATAACAATAAGCTTTACTTACCATCCGGGTGACCGCAGCTCACGATTGTGACAAAACGGACTACAAAACAAAGATTTGTTCGACAAAACTGTCTGTAGAAGGTTTTATAAAGTATTTACTGCTATTCACTGTCAGCTGCTTTTACCTAATACCTTTTAACACTCGTTGTTGACAACTAAAAGGAAACGCTCGCACGGAGTAAGCTCGATTTTGTTTCCGTGTGGCGTCGTGTCATCATAAGTCTCACCATCTACCGACCGTTGTGCATGAGTTGCCTTTAACTCCGCCCGATTTAGCACCGCTGTAAAGTGAAACGAGCGCACTTTCGTGCAATTGGCTGAGGCGTCCGGCGTCCGCCGCCGCTTCTTTCAGAATAAAACAACTTCCGGGTTGTTTCTCAGATTCCACGTAAAAGCGGACATTAGGATTGTGACCAGTACTCGAGTTGAGGAGGGATGAAATAAAAACCGAAATAAAAACGGTCAAAATCATCCCCCCTTTCCATCCCTTATGTCATTTCATCAATGAATGTGGTTTTACTGCTATTTCAACATTTAGAGTCATCACCAGAAAAATAACACCAGAAAAATAAGTTATTTGACAATTTTCACCTGTTTCAAGTTAATTTTCACTTGAAATAAGTAGAAAAATTTGCCAATGGGACAAGATTTATCTTCTCATTAAAAGCAATAAAATCTTGTTCCACTGGCAGATTTTTCAACTTATTTTAAGTGAAAATCTACTTGAAACAGGTGAAAATTGTTGTTTTTTCAAGTGAAGGGTCTAGTTTTAAGTGTAATGAGATTTTTTTTTACTAATATGAGACATTTTAACACCAGAAAAATAACTTATTTTACAATTTTCACCTGTTTCAAGTACATTTTCACTTAAGTAGGAAAGTAGGAAAAGTAGAAAAATCTGCTAGTGGGACAAGATTTATCTTCTCATTACAAGCAATAAAATCTTGTTCCAGTGGCAGATTTTTCTACTTATTTTAAGTGAAAATCTACTTGAAACAGGTGAAAATTGTTGTTTTTTCCAGTGATGAGTCTTGTTTTAAGTGTAATGAGATTTTCTTTTTACTAAAATGAGACATTTTAACTAGAAATAAGACAAATATTCTTGTTAAGATTGTGAGTTTTTGCAGTGATCCATGTTACTTATCCTGTGAAGGACAGAGTCATATTGATAAGTTCAGAAAAGTGTTTTTTATTGTTGTGTTTTGATGTATTTGATGTAAGCCCAGTGGATATTTAAAGCTTGCAGAAGGCTGCATTTAACTGCTGCTATGTCATTCCTGCAGTATTTCTGCAGGTGTTTTGGTCACTGCTATTATTTGTAATATATTATATTATTTGTAATCGGCACAAATTATCTGTCCCCATATCCTTAATCCACCATCCCCCCTGATGTTTTTTTTACAACTCCAGTACTGATTGTGACACACGAAGTATTAAAATTTGACGAGGTTGAACAATAAAAAAGGCCAGGTTCAATTATTTATAGACCACATTTAAATGCCCTGTACAATTAAATAACGCTGGATGATTAAAAACAAAACAAACAATCAACGGAAGGTTTAGTTTAGTTTAGTTTATTTAGCAATATAAGACAAATATGAACAAAAAATGAAAAACAATGAAATAACATGCAAGGAAAGGAAGAAGCCTGGTGGCTTATATAGAATCCTTTCCATATATGAATAAAAAACAAAACAAAACTACACAAGGGGGAGTAAAAAAAAAAAAAAAAAACACAAGAAAATGTAACTCAGATCAAATAATGAACTCTACAAAGATGTTGAGTTCTTTAAATGTTTTTTGAATATTGGCAAGGATGGTGATGAGTTAAGAGATTTATTGAGTGAATTCCACAAGTGGGGGAAAGATTTATGTTTACATGTTCTACAAAACGGTAAATTAAAATCATCTTTGTGCCTTGTGGCATAAGAATGAATATCAGAATTAACACAAAAGAAATTATGAAAGGAAGAAGGAAGATCTTGTATATCATTTTTGGTCTCTTATTTGAGAAATGTAGTTTATTAGGAAACAGTACAGCACAGTGTAATTGGTCTGTTTGGATACTGTAAGTGTTTGGAGAATAGGCTGCGATATTTACCCGGTTTATTACCCGTATCACAATCGTTTATCATCTTCGTTATGATATTAACTACAGAGTAGGAATGGGTGATATTTTACCGTTCACGATAAACCGTCAAAAAAATTCCCCACGGTAAGAATTTGTATCTCACGGTAAAAACGATAAATTCCCGTTGATGACGTTTTTTTCTAAAACTGATTTATGGAAGGAAGGAAGGAAGGAAGGAAGGAAGGAAGGAAGGAAGGAAGGAAGGAAGGAAGGAAGGAAGGAAGGAAGGAAGGAAGGAAGGAAGGAAGGAAGGAAGGAAGGAAGGAAGGAAGGAAGGAAGGAAGGAAGGAAGAAAGAAAGAAAGAAAGAAAGAAAGAAAGAAAGAAAGAAAGAAAGAAAGAAAGAAAGAAAGAAAGAAAGAAAGAAAGAAAGAAAAGAAAGAAAGAAAGAAAGAAAGAAAGAAAGAAAGAAAGAAAGAAAGAAAGAAAGAAAGAAAGAAAGAAAGAAAGAAAGAAAGAAAGAAAGAAAGAAAGAAAGAAAGAAAGAAAGAAAGAAAGAAAGAAACATGGTTTGGAATGGAAACATGGAAACACGGTTTATTATCCGTGTTTTGAGACTTTTATTTTGAAAAGAACTACCTGGCTTCTTTTTTATATATAGTGCCTTCATAGCACAACAAAATGTAATAATAAAATAAAAAAATAAAAAAATGTAGTAATAATATCACCCATAGACGGAATTTAAGGAAATACAGACGGAGAAAATAGAAATAAAATAAATGTAAAATAAACAGCAGCTGATGCATAATTGTGACCCATTCGCCTGTCCTATTTTTTATTTTTTTGGGCTTTGTAATAACCAGTTTTAACAAAAAAAAACAAAAAAAAAGTTCAAAGGCTTGAAAAATATGAACTGTTATTTAATTTATTATTTATTTATTATTTAATAGCAGTATATTTTCAGATAAAAGGAATCCTGTCCTGTAATGCTGTGCGTGCTGGCGGGGCGGAGACAGTGATGAGGATGATGATGAGAGGGATAAAGAAACTGCTCTGCTTTCCATTCAACACAACGACGCAGTCATACAATTTGTGAAATTTCACCGAGGCTTCAAATAAAACTTTAAAATCAGTGAAGTTACTTCAGTTTTTTTTTTGCTTTTTTTTTTTTCATTTTTGCACCGGTCGACTGAAAAGGAGGAAACCGCAACCCGTGCAACTTCAGCTGGAGAAATCTGAGGTTAGACAAGGAATCACACCGCTATAACCTGGAGAAAACCATCCAAAATAGCGGTTATTTTTCTCGGCTGAGGATCAGGAACTGCATTTATTCGTCTGGGAATGACTGGATGAACAGGAGGACCTGAGGTAATAAGGCTTTATTTGCATTATTATTTGCATTTCTGCTGCAAAATATGCGGTGATTATTTCTGCAGATCCGAGTTGTATCATAATCTACTGCGACTCAGTGGAAGTGTATTAGTGTAATGCAACAAAACTGTCATTGGCCATGGGAAAAAAGCCTAAATCAACCATGCTCGCTGTTCTGGTAGATGAAGCGGATCAATTACGACCTGCCGTCTGCACGCATTATTTAGGCTCGAATGGGAAAAAATGGAAAGCCTATGAATGCTTTATTGCATCACATGCATGAAAAGAAATGGCATTTATTTGTGTTCGTTGGCTTTTTTGTTGTTGTTGTGAAGCGTGATTCCCTAAAAAGATGCAAACGAGCATCCCGAGCCGCAGCGAGCTGTCAATCATCTTCCCACCAGCTACTACTCCATTGTTTTCTCCTCCCGTTTGTGAGTGGGTTGCCATGGAGAGCCTTCCGGTTTCTGACGGTAATTACCTTATTTGGGAGAGAGGCGGCTGTCAGGCGGCCGGACTGGTGATGGAGTAGTAGTGAGGATGATGATGGAGTAGTAGTGATGATAATAATGCTGTAGTAGTGATGATAATAATGCTGTAGTACTGGTGATGGAGTAGTAGTGAGGATAATAATGCTGTAGTAGTGAGGATGATGTTGTAGTGGTGATGGAGTAGTAGTGAGGAGGATAATGCTCTTGTACTGGTGATGGAGTAGTAGTGAGGATGATAATACTGTTGGACTGATGATGGAGTAGTGAGGATGATGCTGTTGGACTGGTGATGGAGTAGTAGTGAGGAAGATGATGCTGTTGTAGTGATAATAATGCTGTAGTAGTGAGGATGGAGTAGTAGTGAGGAGGATGATGCTGTTGGACTGGTGATGGAGTAGATTATGCTGTTGTTGTATTTATGCATTTATGTCCCCTACGAGTGAAATATTTTTTTTTTACTTTCTAACTTGTCTGCATATATATTAATGGTTAATACCATGTTGGTAAAAACCTAAGGCATATATACATATATATATATATATATATATATATATATATATATATATATATATATATATATATATATATATATATATATATATATATATATATATATATATATATATATATATATATATATATATAATAAATCAAATAATATTTATTTCATGTATACATGTCTGCATATATATTAATGGTTGATACCATGTTGGTAAAAACCTAAGGCATATATATATATATATATATATATATATATATATATATATATATATATATATATATATATATATATATATATATATATATATATTATTTTTTATTATTAGGCTCAGAAATACTTTTTCTTTTACTTTCTAACTTATCTGCATATATATTAATGGTTAATACCATAGTGGTAAAAAAAAAAAAAAAAAAAAATATATATATATATATATATATATATATATATATATATATATATATATATATATATATACATATATATATATTAATAAAATAAATGATGTCATATTAAAATATATATGATATATAATATATATTAAAAATGCATATATAAATGCCTTAGATTTTTTTTAAAATGATTATTATTAGGCTCAGAAATACTTAAAGAAACGCCTACTGATATGCATTTTGCCCAAATGATTTGGGATGAAACGCATAACTGACGATAGAATCTATGTGACCGGCAAGTGTTTTGTGTTTTGTTTTTTTATTGAGGCCAGTGGGGTGGCCAGTACATTTGTAGGGGGACCGTGGCCCCCCCTGGGCCCCCCCTGGTTGTGCCACTGCTAATGCCCCCAGGATATGGTATTATGCAATTAAAGCAATTAACTCTGGACATCTGCAATACATTTGCATATGCTTGTCATTGAATTTGAATGCGAGCCACAAACAATGTTTAATATTTGAAGCTTCTGTTGTCCAGATTTGATTTAGGACTGTTCAAGTTTCATATTTACCATGAAGGCTGCGTAGAGTATAAAGCAGCATACTTGCAGTTAACATACAATATTAATAAGATAACATAAACATAAACATGATAAGAGGTATATTATCCTACCATTACACTGGCTTGTGTATAAAAGAATGTGTCTTTCATAGGCTGCTTCAAGTTACATTTGCCCTTTTCTCTTTTTAATAACTTCTGTTTCTACTTCTGATTCAACCTTGAGCTCATTTTCAGTAAGGAAGTTGTTCATTTTTAAATTAGTTGCAGAGCTGTCTATTTACAGGATGACATTTCCTCTGGCTGTGGTGAAAACTGAAGGATTCCTGTAACTATGGGTGAACAAGTGAACATTAATGTTAAGAATGCCACTTGTTTGTTTGCTCTTATACATTTAGAGCATAGGTTAAACAAATGAAAGGAAATTCAAATGTGTCAATATTTTGTCAGACACCTTTTTTCTGTTTTTTCTGGCAAATCCAGTATGTGCCTTGTTTGAATCTACGATGGAGTATTAGGGCCAAACTAAGACAAAAAATAAAAAATAAAGTCATAATAATACGAGAATAAAGTCGTAATATTATGAGAATAAAGTCGTAATATTAAATATATTATAAATATATAAATAGAACTTCACAAGATGCTCAATATTCCTCATTTTAACACAGGGAGAAGATGCTCTTCCTGTTAGAGTTCTCATGAATTATATTCTCATAATATTACTATTTATTCTCACAAATTACGACTTTATTCTCGTAATATTACTACTTTATTCTCGTAATATTACGACTTTATTCTCATAATATTACGACTTTATTCTCGTAATTTTACGACTTTATTCTTGTAATATTACGACTTTATTCTATTACGACTTTATTCTCGCAACATTATGACTTTATTCTATTACGACTTTATTCTCGCAATAGTATGACTTTATTCTCGTAATTTCCCCCTTTTTTTGTCTTAGTTTGGCCCTAATACTCCGTCGTATGAATCAGCTTTTGCAGTTTCGCTGTTTTTTTCTCCTTCAGTCTGTTAAGTTTCATTAGTTTTTTTTTTTTTTTTACCACAATCTTGTGTCAATAATAGGATAGTCTGACTGCTGTAGTTTTCTCCATCAAAGCCCAAAGATTATCCATGGGAATGGGATTTGGACTCTGTTGTGGTAGATCAATACGTTAAAAATGATGCCTCATGCTCCCGGAACCACTTTCACAATTTCAGTCTGACAGAATAGTTTAAGGTTTGAGAAACTCCTTACACTAAATTTAGGTTTCAATAACTTTTTGCCACCTAAGACATATTAACCACTGCAATATTTTTTTCTGAATTGGAGACTCTACTTGTATAGTGGCTCAATCCTTTTGGTGCTTAATTCTTGACCTGCCAGTGCAGAACTTGTCTATGAATGTATAATGAATGAATGAATGTATAAACTGCCATAAGTATACAGCTGATATTTGCAACATGGACTCAGCTTTTTGATAAAATTCTGTCGTTTTGTCTGTTGAATTTTTTTAAACACCCCTTGAGGATTTAAAGGTTAATCTTTAATCTCAAGTGCATTTTATACTGTCAAATTCTTGAACTTAATCTGCATTTGTTCAAAAAACAAGACATTGTGCATTTTTTCCTTAACAAGCAGTATTTACCTTTCCTTTAACAATTTTAATCTATTGGGCAGATTGACCAACGTTTAGATGAAACATGCTTTATTTGTTTAAGTAGAACACCACAGTAAAAAATATCTTGCTTGATCTACTTTAAAAAAAGTAAGGGGACTTTTTCGCATGAGATTTTTATGTGGATCAAGACTAGTCTTTGTATAAACTACTTAATTTTTAGTATGTACAAAATTCATTTGCAAGTAAAGTCAACTTAATTTTTTTAATTTCTTTTTCCTTTTATTTCTTTTTTCTCTTCTTTCCTTTTTTCTCTTTTTTTTCTCTTTTTTCTTTTTTTTCCTTTTTTTCTTTATTTTTTCTTTTTAAAGTCAACTTAATTTTGATAAATAAAGTAAACCTAACACAATTAAGTTGACTGTACTTGCAAAATGTATTATTCACATACAAAAAATTAAGTAGTTTATACAAAGACTAGTCTTTCTGGATCTACATAATAATCTCATGCAAAAAGTTGACTTGTTTTTTTTAAGTAGATCAAGCACGATATTTGTATCAGTGTACACCTTAATACCATGTGCAAATGGGGCCTAAAAGACTGCAAAATAACTGCAATGTGGTCATTTGTATACTATATTTGGATTAACTTATATCCAGGGTATTACTGTATTATTAGTAGCATGATACTAGTATTACTGCTGCTCCATCATTTCAGACACCGTAAATGCAACAACCATCCAGTTTATTTGTATCAGACCACTGTCATTCTGCCTGTGGCTTTTAACCTTACCGGGGTAGCAAGTTCAGAAAGTTAATGTGGCACACTGAAGTTGCGTGTGATAACATCAGCAGACAAAACACTGCATTTAGAGTTTTTGTAATTTTGAACATACAGTAAGTACGTAAGTGAGAAAAACATGGCTCTCCCGCTTCAACATAAAACCAAATAGCAGAAACATTATCTTCTTACATAAAAACAGTTCTACAAAGAAAAAAAAGTAAAAGCACTCCTAAAAAAATAGAAAATTACTTTTAAATATACTTTCATAATGGCACAGTATGAACAGAGAAGATTACATAAGTGCAAACAGCTCTCCAACAAATAATGTTTCTGACTTCAAGAGAGAATTTCGGTTTAATCATTAGTCTCCCCTTTAGAAAGACCATATTATAACAATGATCCGAGCTCTTCTCGTGTTGTTTAAGCACCTACATTAACAGTCACTATGTCTCTCTGTTGTCAGCTTTGTTGACTTTCCAGAGAAAAGTTTCCAGGAGAAGAAATAGACTACTTTTTATTTTTTGAGCAACTGAACCAACTTTAGTTTTCAGTTTGGGTTCCAGTGTTTGTGTACAGATCAGTCAGCCGGGTCATCTGGACGAGCTCTTGCTCCATTTTGATGGCTGAAACTCGTGCAGGGAGTCGATGTGACAGCTGTGACAATAAGTAGAGAAGCAGACAGACCTACAGGACTGTCTCAGAAAATTAGAATATTGTGTTAAAGTACTTTATTTTCTGTAATGCAAAAATGTCATACATTCTGGATTCATTACAAATCAACTGAACTATTGCAAGCCTTTTATTATTTTAATATTGCTGATCATGGCTTACAGCTTAAGAAAACTCAAATATCCTATCTCAAAAAGTTTGATTATTCTGGGAATCTTAATCTTAAACTGTAAACCATGATCAGCAATATTAAAATAATAAAAGGCTTGTAATATTTCAGTTGATTTGTAATGAATCCAGAATGTATGACATTTTTGTTTTTTTTAAATGCATTACAGAAAATAAAGAACTTTATCACAATATTCAAATTTTCTGAGAGAGTCCTGTAAATGGAAACAATGTTTATTGTATCTGTAGGAATTGTTCTTGTTTTTATCCTCGTTTTTCTTCTGACGAAATGAGGGCCTTTTTTCCCCCTTAATGTGCCCCAAAAGTCACCAAATTTTCCACCAAGCCAGGCCTGGCGAAAAATGTGATATTTAATGTTTTGCATTAATGGGCGTGGCCTAACGGCTCAACAGCGCCCCCTAGAAAACTTTGTGCCTCAAGCCCCACAATACGGTTTGACGTACATGCACGAAAATCGGTACACACCTGTATCATGTCACAACTTAAAGAAAAGTCTCTTGGAGCCATGGCCGAAACTGAACAGGAAGTCGGCCATTTTTAATTAATCGTGTAATTTTGGCGCAATTTATGCCATTTTCACGTGTTGTACTAAGTGCTGACAGGGTGAGTAAACGGTCTCCTTGGGGTGTCGTCTTCTTGGGGCACCCACTTCGCAGCCTGTGTGACATCCCCCATTATATAGAACTTGGCCTTTAGATTGGAGATGGTATTAGGGATCACGCCAAACAATGCTGCAACTGGGTTTTGTGGAACCCCAGCTTGAAGTTGCCCTGTCCAGATGATTGAAACGTGACATGCTGGTTCTTGGAGCTACTGACCGCTGCAGCAGGGCCCACAGACACAGGCACAGCTCAGGCATTAGTAGAGAAGACCATGTCCCTCATGTCCCCAGTGGAAATTACGCCCATGGATTTACTGAATAGATACATTTCCAATGGGACAAAGCATTTTGCATATTAACACAAATATATTTCCAGCCATGTTCTCGATTTATCCTGCTTATCAGATCGGCTTTTTCTCTCAGAATCTCAGAATAGTTTGACAGTCAGTGTACTGTAGCATTTCATTTCTTACTATGCATAAGAATGACAGAGTTAAGCAGTGTTGTAAATAATATTGTGCATGCCAGTTCAGTTCACCTTTAATTTTTTTTACTGCATAATGTGTTAAAACTCTATACCTTATAGTTCAATTGATTCACATAAGGCAGGGGTCGGCAACCCAAAATGTTGAAAGAGCCATATTGGACCAAAAACACAAAAAGCTGGAGCCGCAAAAAATGAAAAGTCTTGTATAAGCCTTAGAATGAAGGCAAATGGCGAAATGTCGAGAAAAAAGTCAAAATCTCAAGAAAAAAGTCGAAAAGTCGCGGAAATAGTCAAAATTTCGAGAAAAAAGTCAAAATCTTGAGAAAAAAGTCGAAATGTCGAGAAAAAAGTAGAAATCTCGAGATTAATGTTGAAGTACAATCTCGAGAAAAAAGTCGAAATCTCGAGAAAAAGTCGAAATGTTGAGAAAAAAGTCAAAATTTCGAGAAAAAAGTCGAAATTTTGAGAAAAAAGTCGAAATGTTGAGAAAAAAGTCGAAATATCGAGATAAAAGTCGAAAATGTCGAGATTAAAAAGGAAAAGAAAAAGGAAGAAAAAAGAGAAAAAAAGGAAAAAAGAATAAAAAAAGAAAAAATAAGAGAAAAAAGGAAAAAAAGAGAAAAAAAAGGTAAAACATTTTTGAAAAAGCTCCAGGAGCCACTAGGGCGGCGCTAAAGAGCTGCATGCGGCTCTAGAGCCGCGGGTTGCTGACCCCTGACATAAGGCTAAACAAAATTATCTTAATGCAATTCATTGTTTCATGGGACTTTAGCCAGGCATAGCTTTGTGTGTTTGATACATATGGAGACTGAAATGATGATGAAGTTCCTCTGTTGTGGTAGATTGTGTATGAGGTGTGTTTTCTTGGCAACTGTGAGCTGACTTAAATGGTGCATGATAGCGAGTGGTCACTGGAAAGCCAATTCGGAGACAAGAGTGAATAGACCTTTGTGGCAATAACACCTGCAGTGCTCAGCCTCCTGTTCCTGAAGCGATTAACATTCACCTCCAACCTTCCTGGCCTCCCCACTCTCCAGTCTCCTCAGCCAAACATCCAGGCTCTACTCTGTTTGCTTGGCACCTGCTCTGCATTAGCCATCGTGCAAAGTCTATAACTCACGTCTTTGTACGGGCCGAGTCAACACAGTGTGACCACAGAACTGTTGCTGCAAGAGCAGCGACCATTAAGTCATTCATGCTAATTTTATAGGTTTTGTTAAAGACCCCCCTTCTTTTGAAAATGAGTTGTTGAAGCTTGTAAGTAAACAAACGAGCATTTTAGTAATGAAGAAAAACAACTTCAAATTAAAGCTGCAAGCAGCGATGAACGGTCCTCCATCCTTGTGCACGTTCAGGCTGCAGTGGAAGCTTGTATGACTTGATGTAGATTATTCAGGCCTGGACATTTAGTGGATGAAACACCCACGACTCTATATATCAAACTATTCAAAAGTTATGGCAGAAAGCAGGAACTATCAAATATGGACCAATCAGATTAAGTCGCCAAGGTAACGTTTTTGAAAGAGAAAAGTAATGCGCATCGTCGCAGGATTGAGACGCACATTTTGATGTATAACACACCTGGGTGCACGTTACGGTTTCGGGCGAAGAAGCGGCCGAAGAAATGGCATAAATTGCGGCAAAATTACACGATTAATTGAAAATGGCCGGCTTCCTGTTATACATATACATTTTTTTTATAGATATATTTATTGAGGGCAATAAGAACATCCACGGCCAATCCAGGAAGCAGGAACACACTGAGACACACGTCAAGCACTGGAAATCTGCAACAAAAAAAACCACAAAAAAAAAACACGAAACCGGCACGGAGCCGACCAAAACACGAACAGCAATCGACCTAAATCTTGAGATCTGATCGCAGTCTGAGCTAAGCTACCGCTACCGCTACCTAACCCCAAAAAATACAGAGCCAGCATGCAGGTGAACAAGCCAGTGTGTATGTTTATGTGTGTGTATGCGTGTATGTGTGTGATCATGTGTGTGTATATGTATGTGACTGAGTGGCTATGTGTGTGTGTGTGTGTGTGTGTGTGTGTGTGTGTATATGTGTGTGCGTGTGTGTGTGTGTGTGTGTGTGTGTGTGTGTGTGTGTGTGTGTGTGTGTATATGTGTGCATGCGTGTGTACTTGTCTTTGTGGCTATGTGTGTGCCAAGGTAACGCTTTTGACTGAGAAAAGTAATACCCATCGTCGCAGGATCAAGACGCACATTTTGATGTATAACACACCTGGGTGCACGTTACGGTTCGGGCCGTATTAACGGCCGAAGAAATGGCATAGATTGCGGCAAAATTACACGATTAATTCAAAATGGCCGACTTCCTGTTCGGTTTCAGCCATGGTGCCAAGAGACTTTTCTTTAAGTTGTGACATGATACAGCCAGTGGCGAAACTACCATATATGCAGACAATGCGACTGCATAGGGGCCTGCACGTGTCCAGGGCCCGCACGCGCAGGACCTGGGGACGTGCGGGCCCTGGACTTTTTTTTTTTTTTGTGTTTACATCAATGTTATGGGCTGGTTATAAAGATATATCTAGTTTAAATAAAAAAAATAATTTATAGATGATCTCGGATGATGCCGGTGTAGTGCGCATGTGTAACCCATATTTGCGTAGAGGAAGAGTTGGCGAGTGAGGAGAGGAAAGGAGTTAAGGCTGATTTATGGTTCCGCGTTACACCAACGCAGATTACGGCGTAGGGTACGCGGCGACGCACACCGTACGCCGTCCCCTACGGCGCCGATTTAACGCGGAACCATAATTCAGGCTTGAGAGTTGAACTGTTGTCAGGAATTAATTAATGACTTTGCCCAGCGGAAGGCCCGGAAAGCCGTGCCACCAAGTTTCAATCTGTGCGCTGTGTGGGTTTATTCTCAGCTGTTGGCACTGCTGGTGTTCTGTCACACCGGCGCACTGTTTGCGTTATGCTGTTGGTTATATGTGCTTTTTGTTGTGTTTATGTGCTATGATTGTTTTTATGTGGTGTTCTGCCGTGTCACCAAATTGCAATGTGCTTGTGTTATTGATGTGGATTTTTTTTTAAACATATCTATCTGCGCTGTGGTTGTGTTAAGAGTTAAAGCTGTCAGTAGTGCCCGTTGTCATTTGAATGGTGATGCATCTGCTGTGAGATCGCGTCAATCACAGCGTGTCTGTGTTGCATTGTGATGGGCAGGGCCCGGTTTAATGATCTTGCATCGGGGCCGGTGCTGAGTTGTTTCGCCACTGGATACAGGTGTGTACCGATTTTCGTGCATGTACGTCAAACCGTATTGTGGGGCTTGAGGCACGAAGTTTTCTAGGGGGCGCTGTTGAGCCATTAGGCCACGCCCATTAATGCAAACCATTAAATATTAAATTTTTCTCCAGGCCTGGCTTGCGTGCAAAATTTGGTGACTTTTGGGTCACGTTTAGGGGGAACAAAGTCCCTCATTTTGTCGGAAGAATTCCTACAGGTACAATGGGGCCTTCGCACTGTGAGTGCTCGGGCCCTAATTAACATGAATATAAAACATAAATAAATAAAGGAAAACTGGAAAATATGTAAAGCAAGGGAGTAGAAAAAAAGGCAAAACTCAAAGTATGAAACAGACAAGACTAAGGCCCCGTTTACACGGAGCAAAAACGGAGGCGTTTTCATGCGTTTTGGACGTTCGTTTACACGAAAATGAAGCTCAAAGTAACTAAAAACAATAATTTCTGAAAACTCCGGCCAAAGTGGAGATTTTCAAAAACTCTGTTTTCACGTTTGCGTCTAAACAGAGGAAAACGGACATTTAGTCTTCAGAACGTCACATTATGAGACAGAAACGTCACCAGCGTCATGAGTGACACCTGTGTTTACAATTAGTTTGGCCACCGTCAATATTTTCTTGTATTTTACCTGTTTTATATTCTAAAGTCACACTTAAAAGTAACTCCACTTCTCTGTCACTCCAAACCAAAGACTCTCGTTCCGTCTTGGAAGTAAAGCCTGAATTATGGTCCCGCGTTAAATCGACGCAGAGCCTACGCCGTACGTTGCGCGTCGCCGCGTACCCTACGCCGTAGGCTCTGTGTCGGTGTAACGCGGAACCCTAAATCAGCCTTAACTGGAAGTTACACGTGTCATTTGTTGATGTTTTTTCCAGGATTCTGATTGGCTGGCATGACGTTAACAGCGTATTTATGCGGATTCGTGTAAACGAAGAGATTTTGAAAACGATCTTGTGTAAACGATGGAATTTTTCAAAACGTAGAGGGGGAAATATCCGTTTTTGTAAATACCCGGCTATGTGGAAACGGGGCCTAAGTAACCAATTGGACTGAT
Source organism: Cololabis saira (assembly GCF_033807715.1). Classification (NCBI taxonomy): domain Eukaryota; kingdom Metazoa; phylum Chordata; class Actinopteri; order Beloniformes; family Belonidae; genus Cololabis; species Cololabis saira. The sequence continues at coordinate 4,854,262 of NC_084595.1, read as the reverse complement.
AAAGGGCCAGAGAGACGGAGCTTTATTTACATATGCAAACACATGGGTGGGAGCGACAGCTGCCACAGTGAAAGAGACCATGGATCGAACAGTGAAACATCAAACAGAGGCTTCATGAATAAAGAATACAGGAAACAATACTAGAAGTTCAATAAAACCAAAATCCATCCACTGTGTTTAAATAAACTCTACAGTTATTAATTGTTGTTTTCCGTTAAGCAGCGCTAGAATTAACTGCAAAAATCTGGGGACAACTGACTCTACATTGAGCTGCAACTGCTTCAATCATAGTAAGCAATATCCCTTAATGACACTATAATGTTCCACTGTCATTTTTATGGCGACTTCTCACACACACACACACACACACACACACACACACACACACACACACACACACACACACACACACACACACACACACACACTCCCGTTTTACAACACACAACCCAGATTCCAGCTGAGCCGATGCAGAGCAGGAAAGCCGTGGGGGGAGAAGAAGACGTGCTTTGGAAGTGAAGAAAGATCCTCTGTAAAGTCGTGTGTTCGGAGGGTTCTGGATATAATTAAAGAGTGCAAACGTTGCAGTTGTGTCAGGGGATGCAATGTGTGCATCAGTTATTATTAAATGGACTGTGCTCTCTAATATATAAACAGGAATGTGAAAAAAATATGCCATTCACGTTAACATCAAACTGAAAGATCATCTTATTTAGAATTACATAAATAGTCTGATTATTGCTGTGCATGTATGAATGAATGCATGTATGAATGAATGAGTTTTATTTTGGTGTCATGTCCGAAGACTAGGAATGGGTGATATTTTACCGTTCACGATATATCATCAAAAAAATTCCTCACGGTAAGAATTTGTATCTCTCGGTAAAAACGATAAATTCCTGTTGATGATGTTTTTGTGTAAAGATGATTTATGATTCTGTGTTAAATCCACGCACAACGTACAAGGAAGGAAGGAAGGAAGGAAGGAAGGAAGGAAGGAAGGAAGGAAGGAAGGAAGGAAGGAAGGAAGGGAGAATACAAGGAAAGGAGGAAGGAAGGGAGAAGAGAGGAAGGGAAGAAGGAAGGCGAGAGCAAGAGGAAGGAAGGAAGGAAGGAAATGAGCCTGAAAGAAAGAAAGAAAGAAAGAAAGAAAGAAAGAAAGAAAGAAAGAAAGAAAGAAAGAAAGAAAGAAAGAAAGATAAATTCCCGTTGATGAGGTTTTTGTGTAACAAACATGGCGGATCTGAGAGAGAGATAGATTTATAGTTACAAAGGTGGAGTTGAATTGGTATTTTTTTATCGTAATTTTTATCGTTATTGGGATAAATGCCAGAAATGATCGTGATACATTTTTTAGTCCATACCGCCCCTACCGAAGACCCATCCCTTACAGGATTATAAGACCAGAAACAGAAAATCATCAATATACACTATCACACTCATTTAATTGGGAGCTGCACAATGTACACCGGAAAAACAAAATAAATAAATCAAATTAAAAAATAAATAAAATAAAAATACTTAATATTTATTTCTCCCCACCAAAAACAGAATGGATATTTTCACATATATGTTACTTTTCTTCGTTTATCCCACGCTTTCTAGTCAGCAAATGCAAATACTTTATAATCAAAAATCCATTTGAGCCTCAGCATCACTTACACTTACACATCAAATCCAAATTCTTACACCTATCAAATCATTTCTGATGCAACTCATGATACAGAGGACAATAAAATACAAAATGGAACTCATTTTCAATGTCAATAATATCACAGTAAGGTAAATATAAACACAGTACCGGTATACTGTAATTAGGCCCATCATAGTATATTCAAACCAAGAGTGAAATGTATTTTGGGGAATGTTTTGAAGATACTCAAGTTAATATCATAATAATTTGCTAATGTTAAATGGTCTGGCAGCATTTGCATGTGGCCCCATGAGGCTTATTGGACACCGGGTTACCAGGTGTTTTAGGATCAAAACGAGCGTCTCATCTTGAGCTCGTTTGGCTAAATTGAGTGTTGCCACCTGCTCAAATCCATTTGAGCTCAGTGAGTATTATTCCTATTATTTTAATTAGTAATTAGTGTAAAAGTTGCACATGGGTAACACAGATGAAGGCCATTTGGGTTTAACAAATGACTAGGGAAACATATGGGGCCAAACCCAGCACTTGAGCATTTAACAGTATTTTGATTTTGATTTGATTTTGAGTTTTTATTTCGGTCCATTTGGATTCAACATAATACGACATAAAAAAAGTCCAATATTTTAAATGGCACCGAAAAGGTATAGGCTGAAGCCGAGGCTTATTATGTCTTCCCTTTTATGAACCTCAACTCAGGAGTAAGAATGGGTGATATTTTACCGTTCACGATAAACCGCCAAAAAAATTCCTCACGGTAAGAATTTGTATCTCACGGTAAAAAAAAGGAAGGAAGGAAGGAAGGAAGGAAGGAAGGAAGGAAGGAAGGAAGGAAGGAAGGAAGGAAGGAAGGAAGGAAGGAAGGAAGGAAGGAAGGAAGGAAGGAAAGAGGAAGGGAAGAAGGAAGGAGAGAGCAGGAGGTAAGAAGGAAGGAAGGGAAAAAAGAAGGATGGAAGGAAGGAAGGAAGGAAGGAAGGAAGGAAGGAAGGAAGGAAGGAAGGAAGGAAGGAAGGAAATTAGCCTGAAAGAAAGAAAGAAAGAAAGAAAGAAAGAAAGAAAGAAAGAAAGAAAGAAAGAAAGAAAGAAAGAAATGAGCCAGAAAGAAAGAAAGAAAGAAAGAAAGAAAGAAAGAAAGAAAGAAAGAAAGAAAGAAAGAAAGAAAGAAAGAAATGAGCCAGAAAGAAAGAAAGAAAGAAAGAAAGAAAGAAAGAAAGAAAGAAAGAAAGAAAGAAAGAAAGAAAGAAAGAAAGAAAGAAAGAAAGAAAGAAAGAAAGAAAGAAAGAAAGAAAGAAAGATACATTTCCGTTGATACGTTTTTGTGTAACAAACATGGCGGATCTGAGAGTGAGATAGATTTATAGTTGAAAAGTGTGGAGGTTTTATGCAAAACAAAACTAATAATTTGGATTCAAACATTGAAAAAGAATGGATATATTGGACGAGTAACAGAGGTATCTAGACAAGAAGCAAATACAAAAAAACAAAGACAAAAACAAAACAAAAAACATACTATAAATTGCAAGGAGTGATAAATGAGGTGGTTTTTGGATAGAGACTGTACAGCGCGGAGAGCAGAGGTTAAGAGTAGGGTGTGTAAAAATAATTTTATTTGACAGTACGGAACCCACGGACAGACCTGTATGAGGCCCCGTTTACACTTAGCAAAAACTGAGGTGTTTTCATGCGTTTTGGCCGTTCGGCCGAAAACGAAGCTCAAAGTCTCCAAAAACCATCATTTCTGAAAACTCCGGCCAAAGTGGAGATTTGCAAAAACTCCGTCTTCATGTTTGCTTGTAAACGGAGGGAAACGGACATTTAGGCTTCAGAACATCACGTGAGACAGAAACGTCCCCAGCGTCATGAGTGCGACCTGTGTTTACAATTAGTTTGTAACCGTCAATATTTTCTTGTATTTTACCTGTTTTATATTCTAACGTCACACTTAAAAGTAACTCCACTTCTCTGTCACTCCAAACGAAAGTCTCTGGTTCATCTTGGAAGTAACTGGAAGTTACTCGTGTCATTTGTTGATGTTTTTTTCCAGGATTCTGATTGGCTAGCATGACTTTATCTTCTCGTTACACTGCCCCCTGTAGGTTTGGCTGCTCATAGCACCTTAACAGTTATTTATGCAGGTTCCTGGAAATGATGGTATTTTTCAAAACGTAGAGGGGGAAATATCTGTTTTTTGTAAATACCCGGCTACGTGGAAACGTGGCCTTTGTCAAACCCCGCAAAACTGTCATCTCTCCCGTCCACTTCCATTGTAGAAACGGGGTTTTACAAAACTTTTACATCAGCTAATCTGCCCCCTCTGCTTGGAATGAGTTGCAGAAAATCCTAAAATTGAATAATCTGGTGTCACTTGATGCTTTTAAGGTTCTTCTGAAAGACTTGGAAGCAAGTACAACTGGCTCTAGATGCTTTGACTGCTGATTTTGTTTGTGATATGTATTTCTGATTTGTTTTTAACTGTTTTGTTATTGTTTGTTTGTGCAACTTTGTGTTTTTTCTGCTGCCTGTCTTGGCCAGGACTCTCTTGTAAAATAGATTTTTAATCTCAACAAGACCTTTTTTCCTGGTTAAATAAAGGTTGTAATAATAAAATAATAACTTTATTTCTAATTATTGTACCAAAGAAAATCAACAGCAAATTCAAAATTAAAAAAAAAAACAAATTAAGAAAGATCTTGGAATATCATATGTATAGGATATCAAACACGCACACACACTTATACAGATACATATACATACTGGACAGGGTAAGGTGTATTTTTGACCGGATTTTCATGGCCTAGATGATGTTTTACTGTATATTGGAATGTTTCATGTATGTTTTTTTTGCTTTAAGATAATGATTTACATGTACGGTAAAGTTTAATGTAGGTTTGTCGTGTTATTTCATTTTCTTTCTTTATTTCTTGTTTTTAACTCTATGTTTTAAATGTATTGTTTTTTAATGTGGACCCCAGTAAGACTAGCTGTGATTAAGGGCATAGCTAATGGGGATCCTTACAAATAAATAAATAAAACAGCAACTAGATATAAATAAAAAGGAACACTTGGGTACCATGTACCACATTTTCTGCACTATAAGGCGCACCGCATTATAAAGCGCACCTTCAATAAATGACGTATTTAAAAACAGTTTCCATATATAAGGTGCACCACATTATAAGGCACTAAATATCTGGTAAAATACTGACTATAGTGTCTGGGGTTGAGTTAGCATCTACCTGATGGAGCTGCGCTACAGGAAATGCTACAAAATCCTACAGCAAATGCAAAAAAAAAAAAAAACAAGAAGAAAAGTACAGTATGTCAAACTTTATTAACAAAATAAAAACCAGCTTTGCTCCGTCTCGTCAAAGTCTCCATTATGTGAGTCAGCGTCGCTGCTGTTTGTCTTGAACGTCTGTGACGATTCCTGACGTTTTTAGCGCCGTTACTTCGGCGACACCAACTACATTACCCACAATCCCCCTGACTACAGTAACAGAAATTACCGTAATGATCATATATAAGGCGCACTGCCGGTTTTTGAGAAAATTAAAGGCTTTTAGGTGCACCTTATAGTGCGGAAAATACGGTAGTTAGTTTAAATAATTGAGGTGTTCGGCAAAAACCAGATCTTTTGATTAGTTTAGCTGTGGCCGTCCACATAGCTTTATCCAAATTTCAAAATGTAATTCTTGAAATGAACTCCCAGTTAAATGATTGACTTGTCAGATTAAGCTGAGTGTAGATGAGTGAGCGTTAGTACTTATATCCCCATGTCCTTAAGAGCATTAACAATCTTCCAAATGTCTCAGCATTGTCGCTTTAATATGGTCAATACCAACCACTAATTCTTACTCTAAGAGTTTGAAGTCAGAGGACTTTACATTTCCTTCTCTATTCCAACACTTCTTTGTGATAATACTTCCAGGCGACATTCAGCTGCTAATATTCTGACTCACATTCTTAGTGGGATTAGTTTTGTTGTGTTGTTAAAGTGCAGGCCGTTGTTTTTTCTACCAGACACAACGACGACTCTGTCAAAATTGGTTTTAAATCAGATTTTCTCCACGTCATCTCCCTTCACGATTGTTGGGACGTTGGTTGGTGTTGATATTAGAATATGAACCGGCCTGAGCCTTAACACGCTGACGTGCTGATAATCCTCTCCTCTTTCTTACACCCTCCGTCTGCCAGGCTTTGCATTAAAATCCTCAAATCTGCCCCTTCACACACTTTCTCAGTCTGCCTTTATGTTACCGTGTTCCCCGCACAAACACACACAGATCTAGTCAGTACAGGACTGTCTCAGAAAATTAGAATATTGTGATAAAGTTCTTTATTTTCTGTAATGCAATTAAAAAAACAAAAATGTCATAGATTCTGGATTCATTACAAATCAACTGAAATATTTCAAGCCTTTTATTATTTTAATATTGATGATTATGGTTTACAGTTTAAGATTAAGATTCCCAGAATATTCTAATTTTTTGAGATAGGATATTTGAGTTTTCTTAAGCTGTAAGCCATGATCAGCAATATTAAAATAATAAAAGGCTTGCAATATTTCAGTTGATTTGTAATGAATCCAGATTGTATGACATTTTAGTTTTTGTAATTGCATTACAGAAAATCACAATATTCTAATTTTCTGAGACAGTCCTGTATGTCCTGTACGTCTTTTGTCTTTATTCTTTATTTCATTCATTAAAAGAAAAACAAAACAGTTCAATATCATTACAACAAATCTCTTTCCTTGAATGAAAGGGAACAGAAAGAAGACCAAGCTTATTTTATCTGTCCCTTTTTTCTAAGAAATCACATTTTAATTAATGTAATAATCGAAGTAGAAAACTTTTTGCACACTGGATTTGCAGAAAGGTACGACGGAGTGTTAGGGCCAAACTAAGACCAAAAAAAATTGTATCATAATCATAATATAATGAGAATAAAGTCGTAAAATTACGTGAATAAAGTCATAATATTGCGAGAATAAAGTCGTAATAGAATAAAGTCGTAACATTACGAGAATAAAGGCTTAATATTACAAGAATAAACACTACACTCTACACCAGTTTATTAGGCCAACGTTTCCGTCGTAGACCTTAGATCGTTTGATGCTTTGAAAAAGGTCTACGACCGAACCGTCGGCCTAATAAACTAGTGTACGGTGAGAAGAAGGTGTGCGGGAGTTTTCCTTTTTAATTAATATTATAATTAAAAAAAAAAGATGAATTACGCAATTTAAAAAAAACAACATTTTCCAATAAACCTAATAAAAAAATACACATAAATAAACAAAACAAAACTACAAGAAAGTTATAAAATACCACAAAATAGCTGTCGTCAAACACAGATAGTCGTATTCTTTTTTGAGTCAAAGAAAAAAAATATGACAATGGTGCTAAAAAGAGAGAGAGAAAAAAGAAGAAGAAAACCCACCTAACTTAACAATTATCATGATATTTCTTCATCAAACTGGCTTTTTCAAGTGTATTTGAGATCTTTTAAAAGCGCTCTATAAATAAAATGTATTATTATTATTATTATTATTATTATTATAAAATAATAATAATAATAATTCAAATAATAATAATAATAATAATAATAATATAATATAATAATAATAATATAATAATAATAATAATAATAATAATAATTAAAAGAATAATAATTATAACAATAATAATAATAATAATAATAATAATAATAATAATAATAATAATAATAATAATAATAATACAAATACATTAAAAGAATAATAATAGTAATAATTATAATAATAATAATAATAATAATTATTATTATTATTATTATTATTTTAAATGTAATGTTTGATTTGCATTCTTTTGGCTTCTGTATCCAGATGGGGATCCACTATGCAAGATAAGAGATAAGAGCGATAAGATAATCCTTTATTTCTCCCTCCATGGGGAAACTCTCTTAGTTCAGCAGCAGTAACTTCACACACACATGCAGGGGAGGGGTAAAAAAAAGTAAAAAGTAAAAAATACATATCATTACAAAATATAGACAGTATATACAGTACATTACAATGGAAATAAAGTCGTGCGAGAGACAAAAAAGACAAAAAACTGTGCAAAAAAAAGCAGGTAGAATGTGTGTCTGTCTGTCTGTCTGCTCATATTTCTGGCGGTCCGTCCTCTCTCTGACACGTCTCTGGGTCCGTGGAGGAGGATTAGCTCCACGTTCTGGTGCCTTGATTATGTCCAGGGATAAGAGCTGCTTAATTGTAATCACTGGAGCTGCTCTAGCAGCAGAAACACAGGAGCTGCTGTAGAACATGGAGAAGCAGAACTGCAACACATGCACTTTGACAAAATATATATATATTTTTTTATAGAGGGCAATAAGAAAAAAATAAGATTTACAATAAAAATATAAATATCAATATTTTCCCCTTTTTTAACTTTTCATAACAATAATTAAACAAAAATAAATAATAATAATAAGAAGAAAGAAAGAAAAAATAAATAAATGGCGGATGAAACCACCCACGACTCTCTATGTCAAACCATTCAAAAGTTATAGCAGAAAATAGGGACTATCAGATATGGACCAATCAGATAAAGGGTGGGCACGCTTTTTGGTGTCTATCATCGCAACGGTAACGCTTTTGACTGAGAAAAGTTGCAGGATGGAGACGCACATTTTGATGTATAACACACCTGGGTGCACATTACGGTTCGGGCTGAATTAACGGCCGAAGGAATGGCATAAATTGCTCCAAAATTACACGATTAATTCAAAATGGCCGACTTCCTGTTGGGTTTGGGCCATGTCGCCAATAGACTTTTCTTTAAGTTGTGACATGATACAGGTGTGTACCGATTTTCGTGTATGTACGTCAAACCGTATTATGGGGCTTGAGGCACAAAGTTTTCTAGGGGGCGCTGTTGAGCCATTAGGCCACGCCCATTAATGCAAACCATTAAATATAAAATTTTTCACCAGGCCTGGCTTGGTGCAAAATTTGGTGACTTTTGGGGCACGTTTAGGGGGGAAAAAGGCCCTCATTTTGTTGGAAGAAAGAAAGAAAGAAAGAAAGAAAGAAAGAAAGAAAGAAAGAAAGAAAGAAAGAAAGAAAGAAAGAAAGAAAGAAAACTCCTACAGATACTATATATATATATATATATATATATATATATATATATATATATATATATATATATATATATATATATATATATATATATATATATATATATATATATATATATACTGTATATAATAGGGCCTTCGCACTGTAAGTGCTAGGGCCTGAAAAAGTCCTGAAGTCCTGAAAAAAACACATTCATTAATGCATTAGTTGATTCAGATCATTAGTCCAATAAAGGCAAAAAATCTAAAAAGGCTCCTCAAATAAGGTCAAAATCCCTAGGTTTTTTTGTATTCTTTTAAAATACAATTTTTTGCCGCAGTGCCTGCAAGCAGAATGAAGTACTTTTTATGATAAGTCATATTTAGTGAACGGATATCTCCCAGTATCCAGACTTTAGGATCAAGAATATAGGATTTTAAAATGTCAGAGATTATTTTAACAACGTATTTCCAGAAAGCATCTATAATCGGACAGTTACAGAGCACATGGAGCAGATTTCCAGTGTTTATTCTACATCTTTGGCACATGGCAGAGACCGCACTATTAAGTTTATTTAATCTATAGTGTAGTAGATTTGATGAAAAGTGTTGAATTGCATTTGTCTGTGTTGGGTGGATATTACCATAGTGTGTGTTTTTTCTAAAAAAGTGACATATTATTTTTGATAATCCCCTGAGTTGCATTAACGTGTTTAGGCCTAAATGCTGCCACTTACCCATCAGCACCTACTAGCAGTACTGGAGTTGAGGGGGATGAGGGGGACGGCATCCCCCCCTGAAATAAAAACGGTCCAAATCATCCCCCCTGTAAAACTGCCATCCCTCCTTTCCATCCCTTATGTCATTTCATCAATGAATGTGGTTTTACTGCTATTTACACATTTAGAGTCATCACCAGAAAAATAACACCAGAAAAATAACTTATTTGACAATTTTCACCTGTTTCAAGTAAATTTTCACTTGAAATAAGTAGAAAAATCTGCCAGTGGGACAAGATTTATCTTCTTATTACAAGCAAAAAAAAGTAAAAGTACTGTTACTTCAGAATAATATGACTCAAGTAGAAGTAAAAAGTAGTCATCTAAATAATTACTTAGTAAAAATTAAAAGTAAAAAACTACTCAAGTACTGAGTAACTGTTGAGTAACGTCTGATTTATTTTTTTAACACAACCATTCAAACAGACAAAAGTACAAAATAATCATCTTCAGGAAAATTAAAAAAAATATAATAATTAAAAAATAATAAAAAATTAAAATAATCTTAAAGTATATTCAAGTACTTTGATAAATAATAAAATAAATAAAATAACAGAATAAAAAAATTAATTAATTACAAGTAGCGTAACATTTCAAGCCTTTGTACTTTTCTTTTTTAACCAGCAGAACTAGAACAAACATGAACTCATAGAAACTCTGTGTGTGTTTGAGTCTGTGTAAATGTGACAAAACATGCAAAAACTAACTATTTTCCCAAAGAATCACCCAGTGATGTCATGAGATTGACGCGTACGTGGATAAAAGGGATAAAAGAAAAGTAACAGCTCAACGTAGCCTAATGTAGCGGAGTAAGAGGAACAGTTTCTTCTTCACAAATCTACTCAAGTAAAAGTATAGTGATTCAAAACTACTCCTAAAAGTACAACATTTCCCAAAACTTAGGGTGCTTTCACACCTGTACCGTTTCAAGCAGTTGTTCCGGAACAGGGAACGTTTCCCCCTCAAGATCGGAACGTTTGTTATATGTGAACACAGCAATCGCGCTCTGAAACGGTACAAAACAAGCGAGCCCAGATCCTCGGAGAGGTGGTCTCGGCCCAATTCCAATCGAGACCTGAAACGGTTCATTTTTTTTATTTGTAGTGAGAACATAATCCACACAGCAACCGATACAACTCCATTCATTGTGTATGTGCGACCGCGGCGCAAGGAGAAGAGTCGGCGCAGCCTCCACCACCTTCTCTCCTGGACATGCCGAGATGTCGTCCCAGCACGGCACAAATTAAACATTGTTTGAAATTAAACAATGTTCAATTCGGGCAGGGTTTGCGCAGCGCAAACCCTGCCCGAATTGAACAGCAGCGCAAACCCGGCTGCGGCAGGCGGCCTCTCGTCCGCTGCCGGGCTCCGCTCTGCGCCGAGCGCATGAGCCTGATTTATGGTTCCGCGTTAAATCGACGCAGAGCCTACGCCGTACTTTACGCCGTAAGCTCTGCGTTGGTGTAACGCGGAACCATAAATCAGCCAAAGCCAACGGCTGCGGTCTGCGCTGAAAGGGGCGTGTCGTTTATCCCGGGGTGCAGAAGAGGAAACTCCTACCGCGTTCATTTGACCAATCAGAGAGCAGCTGGTTCGCGCATGGAATTTGTTATCAGCTTTGAAACGGTACAGACGTTTGCCTTGTGAACACAAACGCCACAGACGAGAAACGGAACAACTGTATTGATTCAGCCCCTGAAACGGAACAAAACAAACGGGCCACAGGTGTGAAAGCTCCCTTACTCAAGTAAATGTAACGGAGTAAATGTAACTACCAGCTCCTGGTCATGAGTTGTCTGGTAAAAGCTCTTCCCTCCTGAACTCTCCGTGACCTTACGGCCCGTTCCTCGGGAGAGAGCAGCCTCACGTCTATTCTACTGAATCAGACATGCACCGGTGTCTATTCTACTGAATCAGACATGCACCGGAGTGTAAAACTGAGATGTTACTGGAGTTCTGCTGAAGGCCAGACTGCAGAACCAGGTCTTGCCATCTGCCATGCTGGTTGTGTCAGAGCTGAATTGACCTTTTCTTCCACCGAGTTATCAGAGCCGAGCTCTGCTTTCAGTCTCGTCTGTTTTCACTCAGTTTCTGATGCACTTTGTCCCAGCTTTGTCTAGTCAGCGCTTGGATTTACCTCTTTGTAGGTGAGTATTTGAGCTGTTTTAGTAATATTACATACAGCATCAACACTACGGAACAGATACAGCACAGACCAAAAGTTTGGACACCCCTTCTCATTCAAACAACTGACAGTGTTGAGACATTTGGAAGATTGTTAATGCTCTTACAATAAGGGATCTGATGCATGGGGGGATATAAGTACTAATGCTCACTCATCTACACTCAGCTTAATCTGACAAGTCAATCATTTGACTGTGAGTTAATTTAAAGAATTACATTTTGAAAATGTAACAGCATTGCAGCTCAAATCCTACTCTCACAGTTTGTGTCATTACGATGACAAATCTGACTGTTCTCATTACCAGAAAAATAACTTGTTACTTGACAATTTTTGACAATTTTCACCTGTGGCGCAAAAACAAACATCAGGTATATTACAACATTTATAAAGATAGTCTTCGCAACTATAACCAGAAACTGAAGAATGCAAGGCAATCGTATTTTTCAGAGATTATCGATAGAAACAGTAATAATGCTCGCACACTGTTTTCTGTGGTAGAAAGACTGACAAACCCTGCAGCCTCAATCCCACTTGAACTGCTGTCAAAAAAGACCTGTAACGACTTTGCTGACTTTTTCACAAACAAAATATTACAGATAAGACAAGCAATGTGCAGCTCCCCCTCAGGAATGATAACACTCTGGCCTTCCTATCCTTTAGTAAAGCTGGGACAGTTCAGCGTTTTAAATTACAAAACCCTAACGGAAACAGTTTCAAAATTAAAGCCCACAACATGCTGTCTTGATATTCTGCCTTCAAACTTTTTCAAAACAGTTTTAAACTGCATAGCTCCGGCTAAATGCAGAAAAGACAGAGGTGATCATTTTTGGCCCTAAAAATGAAAGGGAAAAGATCAGCGCTCACCTTGGCTCCATGTCATTGACAGCTACGAATCAAGCCAGAAATCTTGGTGTAATTATTGACTCAGACCTGAACTTCAACAGCCATCTAAAGTTTATCACTAAATCTGCATATTACCACCTAAAAAACATTGCTAGAATTAAGGGGATTCTGTCTAAACAAGACATGGAAAAACTTATTCATGCATTCATTTTCAGTAGGTTGGATTATTGCAATGGCATCTTTACAGGCCTTAACAAGAAATCTATCAGGCAGCTGATCCAGAACGCTGCCGCCAGAGTCCTTACAAACACCAGGAAACTGGACCACATTACACCAGGAAACTGGACCACATTACACCAGGAAACTGGACCATATTACACCAGGAAACTGGACCATATTACACCAGGAAACTGGACCACATTACACCAGGAAACTGGACCATATTACACCAGGAAACTGGACCATATTACACCAGGAAACTGGACCATATTACACCAGGAAACTGGACCATATTACACCAGGAAACTGGACCACATTACACCAGGAAACTGGACCATATTACACCAGGAAACTGGACCATATTACACCAGGAAACTGGACCATATTACACCAGGAAACTGGACCACATTACACCAGGAAACTGGACCATATTACACCAGGAAACTGGACCATATTACACCAGGAAACTGGACCATATTACACCAGGAAACTGGACCACATTACACCAGGAAACTGGACCATATTACACCAGGAAACTGGACCACATTACACCAGGAAACTGGACCGTATTACACCAGGAAACTGGACCATATTACACCAGGAAACTGGACCACATTACACCAGGAAACTGGACCATATTACACCAGGAAACTGGACCATATTACACCAGGAAACTGGACCATATTACACCAGGAAACTGGACCACATTACACCAGGAAACTGGACCACAATACACCAGGAAACTGGACCACATTACACCAGGAAACTGGACCATATTACACCAGGAAACTGGACCACATTACACCAGGAAACTGGACCATATTACACCAGGAAACTGGACCATATTACACCAGGAAACTGGACCATGCTACACCAGGAAACTGGACCATATTACACCAGGAAACTGGACCATATTACACCAGGAAACTGGACCATATTACACCGGTCTTGAAATCGCTACACTGGCTTCCAGTGAGTCGCAGGAACTTTGTAGACCTACTGCTGGATCTGTTAGTTCCTATGAAGCTCCCAGACCCTGAGGTTCATCTGAATCTGGTTTGTTGTGGTTCCAGAACCAGAACCAAGCAAGGTGAGGCAGCGTTCACTTATTCTGCTCCTCACCGGTGGAACAAACTTCCTGTAGACCTGAGGTCTGCTGCAACTGACAGCTCCTTCAAATCAGGATAAAAACATTACTGTTTACTCAAGCGTACCCCTAAATTAAACTTACCTGCTGTATTCTACTGCCCTTATTTTTAACAGCTAGTGCTTTTTATTATTTTACTTCTTTTCTTATCATCTTATTCAATCATATTTGTTATTTACTGTCTAATTATGTCTAATTATTTACTGTCTAATTATGCCTTGCCGCTTTTAATGTCAATGTAAAGCACTTTGAATTACCTTGTGTTTAATTGTGCTTTATAAATAAATTTGCCTTGCCTTGCCTTGCCTTGCCTTGCCTTGTTTCAAGTAAATTTTCACTTGAAATAAGTAGAAAAATCTGCCAGTGGGACAAGATTTTTAAGTGAAAATCTACTTGAAACAGGTGAAAATTGTTGTTTTTTTCCAGTGATGACTTTTGTTTTAAGTGTAATGAGATTTTTTTTGACTAAAAATGAGACATTTTAATTAGAAATAAGACAAATATTCTTGTTAAGATTTTGAGTTTTTGCAGCTGTGGCTCATTTTCTCACCTTCTTAGTTTGTTCCAGCTTAAAACCTCTTGAAATAACCCTGTTTCTTTTTTGACACTTTCGATAAGTGATGTTTTGGTAGATTGAAGTATTCTTTTGTTATCTTCCACTCATCGGCCATAGACTGTGTAAGAAGAACTAGACCAACCAGGTTTTGTGAACACTCAGGCTCTTCCAAATTGCATACTTGTGCACTTATATCTACTATTTTGTGTGCATTAGTCTGTTTCCATTGACAGTTTTTTTGCAAAGTGCACTCCAAGTACCTGGATAGTGCACTCAATGTTCAAAAAACTAAAGTGTGGAACACTTTATACGTAACGCCACTACCCGTCACCGTATTGTTAAAGTACCAGAAATGGTGGGGCATGCGTTTGTGCATTTTCAGTTTAAAAGGAAGGTGTCAATCCATCTCTGCTGCCAATGATGCTGCAGCTTTAAAGTCTAAAACAGGCGAGAGAGGAGACGGAAAACAAGGAAAACCTGGAGTTTGATTGGAATTTCTGATTTTTTATCAATATGACTCTGTCCTTCACAGGATAAGTAACATGGATCACTGCAAAAACTCACAATCTTAACAAGAATATTTGTCTTATTTCTAGTTAAAATGTCTCAATTTAGTAAAAAAAATCTCATTACACTTAAAACAAGACTCATCACTGGAAAAAACAACAATTTTCACCTGTTTCAAGTAGATTTTCACTTAAAATAAGTAGAAAAATCTGCCAGTGGAACAAGATTGTTTTGCTTGTAATAAGAAGATAAATCTTGTCCCACTGGCCGATTTTCTACTTATTTCAAGTGAAAATGTACTTGAAACAGGTGAAAATGGTCAAATGGTGTTATTTTTCTGGTGATGACTCTAAATGTTGAAATAGCAGTAAAACCACATTCATTGATGAAATGACATAAGGGATGGAAAGGAGGGATGGCAGTTTTACAGGGGGGATGATTTGGACCGTTTTTATTTCTCATCCCCCCTCATCCCCCTCAACTCCAGTACCGTTTGTAAATCTAGATCTGGTGTCACTCGAGTGTCATTGAGGACGTTAGCGGATCATGTAAAATACTATTACATGAGCCGTTTATTTGCACATAACGTAGGAAAGTGAAACATAGGTTTATGCTTTTGTTCCCCCAGCTTAATGTTTCCGAGGCAAAATGGTAATGCAGGCGCGGTGACTTAAATTTTGACAGTTATCAGCATAATAAGCTGAATCCAACTTTATTTTTCAATCTTTTTTCATGAAACTCTGCTAAATCCCTGGTTCCAGTGGTGCAACAATATTCCTTTTACTCGTTGCAGTTTGAGATCATCGCTGTCAAAATACGTGTCCTTTCGTAACTGCTGTCTTTATAGCTCATTAAAGCTAAAGCAAAACACTATTTAATACCAAAAACACATTCACAAGATTGATATCATTACTTCCACGCAGCTTAATTGCCGGGACTATTTGTTCTGTAATTTTCTCCATTAAATTCACAAAATTGAATAGTGTATTCGTTATCATCTTCCAACCCTCAATTAGATCTGCGGTAATTGCTGGAGAAAACCGAATGGTTTATCACAGCAGGAGAGCAAACAGCAGCGCAACGAGAGGAGAGACCTTCAGTGTCTTTAATGAGGTTTTAACACACAACATCTGCATAAATTTACACCTGTAAGGGTTTTTTTTCCTTTATAGTCTAAAACAATATCAGTCTGCTGCTTCTCTGCAGATGAACTCAAGCCACTTCCTGTGCAACGTGAAGCCTGTGAACCTGTGTGTAATTAAGTGACAATACCATCTATTAGAGCTCAATAAAAGATTAATTATAGAAGTTTACATAACATAAGATGTAAGATGTTTGTAAAAACAACATAAATTGGCTATTTCTTTTAGTTTTTATTTTCTCAGTTTGTACTTTTTGCGTATTCTTCTATTATTGTGCTCCGTTTGTTCATTCAGTAAGTTTTAATTCAAATTCAGCACAGTCGCTAAAGCACCTTGGATGCTGCCCTGGCCTTAAATCTCTGGACTCAATTTAAGGAGAAAGTTTAATGAGGATTTGGATTTAATGGAGGTTTGATAGCATTAAGAGTGAAGAAACAAAATCATGCCTGTCCTGTCGTCACAAATCTGCCGGTTCTCAGTGCAGCTCCAAAAATGCTGTTTTTGCACCAACATCAAAAATGAGGATGGATGAATGGATGAACACGTCTGAATATGCTGAAAGAAAGCTAATGCCAGTTTAGCATCGTAGCTCATCGAGGACCAGGTCTCGGATGAAGCCCTGTGGGGCTAACCCTGCGTTCACACTGAAAGCGTAAAAAATCGCCTGACGCCAGCGTCGCGCTGCTTGGTGGATTCACACTGAAAGCTGCATGCGTAGATAAGAGTGAGTTTAATGCTCCTTAACGTTATTTCAGCGTAGATAAGAGTGAGTTTGATGCTCCTTAACGTTATTTCAGCGTAGATAAGAGTGAGTTTAATGCTCCTTAACGTTATTTCCGCATAGATAAGAGTGAGTTTAATGCTCCTTAACGTTATTTCAGCGTAGATAAGAGTGAGTTTGATGCTCCTTAACGTTATTTCAGCATAGATAAGAGTGAGTTTGATGCTCCTTAACGTTATTTCAGCATAGATAAGAGTGAGTTTGATGCTCCTTAACGTTATTTCAGCATAGATAAGAGTGAGTTTGATGCTCCTTAACGTTATTTCAGCGTAGATAAGACTGAGTTTGATGCTCCTTAACGTTATTTCTGCGTAGATAAGAGTGAGTTTGATGCTCCTTAACGTTATTTCAGCGTAGATAAGAGTGAGTTTAATGCTCCTTAACGTTATTTCCGCATAGATAAGAGTGAGTTTGATGCTCCTTAACGTTATTTCCGCGTAGATAAGAGTGAGTTTGATGCTCCTTAACGTTATTTCAGCATAGATAAGAGTGAGTTTAATGCTCCTTAACGTTATTTCAGCATAGATAAGAGTGAGTTTAATGCTCCTTAACGTTATTTCAGCATAGATAAGAGTGAGTTTGATGCTCCTTAACATTATTTCCGCGTAGATAAGAGTGAGTTTGATGCTCCTTAACGTTATTTCCGCGTAGATAAGAGTGAGTTTGATGCTCCTTAACGTTATTTCAGCATAGATAAGAGTGAGTTTAATGCTCCTTAACGTTATTTCCGCATAGATAAGAGTGAGTTTGATGCTCCTTAACGTTATTTCAGCGTAGATAAGAGTGAGTTTGATGCTCCTTAACGTTATTTCAGCATAGATAAGAGTGAGTTTAATGCTCCTTAACGTTATTTCCGCATAGATAAGAGTGAGTTTAATGCTCCTTAACGTTATTTCAGCGTAGATAAGAGTGAGTTTGATGCTCCTTAACGTTATTTCAGCATAGATAAGAGTGAGTTTGATGCTCCTTAACGTTATTTCAGCATAGATAAGAGTGAGTTTGATGCTCCTTAACGTTATTTCAGCATAGATAAGAGTGAGTTTGATGCTCCTTAACGTTATTTCAGCGTAGATAAGACTGAGTTTGATGCTCCTTAACGTTATTTCTGCGTAGATAAGAGTGAGTTTGATGCTCCTTAACGTTATTTCAGCGTAGATAAGAGTGAGTTTAATGCTCCTTAACGTTATTTCCGCATAGATAAGAGTGAGTTTGATGCTCCTTAACGTTATTTCCGCGTAGATAAGAGTGAGTTTGATGCTCCTTAACGTTATTTCAGCATAGATAAGAGTGAGTTTAATGCTCCTTAACGTTATTTCAGCATAGATAAGAGTGAGTTTAATGCTCCTTAACGTTATTTCAGCATAGATAAGAGTGAGTTTGATGCTCCTTAACATTATTTCCGCGTAGATAAGAGTGAGTTTGATGCTCCTTAACGTTATTTCCGCGTAGATAAGAGTGAGTTTGATGCTCCTTAACGTTATTTCAGCATAGATAAGAGTGAGTTTAATGCTCCTTAACGTTATTTCCGCATAGATAAGAGTGAGTTTGATGCTCCTTAACGTTATTTCAGCGTAGATAAGAGTGAGTTTGATGCTCCTTAACGTTATTTCAGCATAGATAAGAGTGAGTTTAATGCTCCTTAACGTTATTTCAGCATAGATAAGAGTGAGTTTAATGCTCCTTAACGTTATTTCAGCATAGATAAGAGTGAGTTTGATGCTCCTTAACGTTATTTCCGCGTAGATAAGAGTGAGTTTGATGCTCCTTAACGTTATTTCCGCGTAGATAAGAGTGAGTTTGATGCTCCTTAACGTTATTTCAGCATAGATAAGAGTGAGTTTAATGCTCCTTAACGTTATTTCCGCATAGATAAGAGTGAGTTTGATGCTCCTTAACGTTATTTCCGCGTAGATAAGAGTGAGTTTGATGCTCCTTAACGTTATTTCCGCGTAGATAAGAGTGAGTTTGATGCTCCTTAACGTTATTTCAGCATAGATAAGAGTGAGTTTAATGCTCCTTAACGTTATTTCCGCATAGATAAGAGTGAGTTTGATGCTCCTTAACGTTATTTCAGCGTAGATAAGAGTGAGTTTGATGCTCCTTAACGTTATTTCAGCATAGATAAGAGTGAGTTTAATGCTCCTTAACGTTATTTCCGCATAGATAAGAGTGAGTTTGATGCTCCTTAACGTTATTTCAGCATAGATAAGAGTGAGTTTGATGCTCCTTAACGTTATTTCAGCATAGATAAGAGTGAGTTTGATGCTCCTTAACGTTATTTCCGCATAGATAAGAGTGAGTTTGATGCTCCTTAACGTTATTTCTGATAGATAACAGTGAGTTTGATGCTCCTTTACGTTATTTCCACGTAGATAAGAGTGAGTTTGATGCTCCTTAACCAGGTTGGTCCTGGATCAACATCAACCATCATCGTTGGTCCCGGGGAAGCTGCAGTCTGTCTGCGGTGAACACTGACACACCGGGTTGGAGCGGGTTTGGTCATGATGTTTAAACTGTGTTTTGTGATTAATAAGCACGGTTTTTAATTATTTTGCTTGGATCAATGTAGCAAATAAAATCGTTGGGACCATCCAGCTCCTCAACCATCAGTTACGTGTTTCACATGAGCAGTTCAGGTAGAAACGGGAGTCAAATCAGCAAAAATGTCAGTTTGCTGGATTAAATATATTAATTCCTGATAAAATAAGTATGTTAGTGACAGCTCTGCTCCTGTACGCATGTGAATGAGTGTACGTTTGTGTCTACATGAAAGTACAATCTGCATTGAGGCTTCTTGCTTCGGGAATCCCGGTCTGTGATTGGACGCTGCCTCGGCGTCAACGCTGCTCATTTGCAGAAAGTTGAGATTTTTTTAACTTCAAATTGACGCTCTGGACGCCTCCCGACGCGCGTTTTCATAGAAAATGAAGCAGGCTATGACGCCCGTGACGCTTTCAGTGTGAATCCAGGGTAAAGGTCCGTTAGCCGGTGGTCACCTCGTCAGGGTCATGAGGGATGCAGATCCTCGTCCCAGCGCCGCCAGCGCTTGTGGCAAAGTCCGTTGGGTGGCAGAAGTTAGATTTGATCAGAAAGAATATTAGTAAGCATCATAAGAAGCACGAGCTAAGTCCAGCTAAAAATACCTAACTGCTGGTAACAGAGTTATGGCGGGGGTTTTCCAAGAGAAGGTTTTCCTCCAGGCTTCTTTCATTCATTTACCCATTTTTGGATTTGCTGGAGTTCAGGCAGAGTTGACCTTCACAAAAGATCAAATCTATGCACTGCAAAAACTCTAAATCTTAAGTTTTTGCAGTGCAGGACACGTTCTGCTCTGCTACATAACGCCAGGGCCGCCCTCATGACCTACATGAAGGTCTAAAACTG
>NC_084595.1:4768970-4828970 GCF_033807715.1 Cololabis saira | reverse complement strand
ATGTGAGAAAAAAGTCGAAATGTCGAGAAAAGTAAAAATTTCAAGAAAAAAGTCGAAATGTGAGAAAAAAGTTGAAATGTCGAGAAAAAAGTAAAAATTTCGAGAGAAAAAATTGAAATGTCGAGAAAAAAGACGAAATTTCGAGAAAAAAGTCGAAATGTCGAGAAAAAATGTAAATGTCGAGAAAAAAGTCGAAATCTCGAGAAAAAAGTCGAAATGTCGAGAAAAAAGCAAAAATTTCGAGAAAAAAAGTTGAAATGTCGAGATTAAAAAGGAAAGGAAAAACTTCAACTTCAAATTGACGATCTGGACGCCTCTCGACGCAACGCTTTCATGATAATCAAGCAGCCTGTGACGCTTTCAGTGTGAATCCAGGGTTACGCCAACATGCTGGGCTTTAATTACCTCTGTTCTGTCAGGCCAGGGATCATTGCAGAATGAGCCGTTAGCACCGACATGTTATGAAAAAGTGCAGATCAATCTACACGAGCCAAATATTCTCCTCCATGTGTGGAAATCAGAGCCCACAGTGGTTTGGCTGGAAACGCCGGCAGCAGCTTCTTCCATTTCATTTCTCTTTCATAGGGTTACAGGTCTGCGAGTAGCTGCTGTTTGATGAAGGATAGTTGCTCAGTCTGCAGCTTCAAACGAGCTGCACAGCCCCGGCATCAGGTCTGAAGGGTTTGTACGGTGAGGAGAGAGGAAGAGGAAACATTGACCATGGATTGATTCAACCAGCATCAATACTTGCTCGTGTTTCTGTTGTGAGCACAATTTGGAAAAGGTAAATAAATTGGAAGAGCTGGCGTTTGGGAAAAGGAAATGCTCACAATAAAAGATGTGGGAGAAACAACAGTCATTAGTCTCAGCTTCTGTAACCAACCAGCCTCTTATCTGGGAAAAAGTAATTATTCTCACAAACCAATATGGCTGTAAGCTTTACAAAAAAAAAAAATCTATATTATCAACTGGAATGCATCCCAGTGTGTCAGCTTTTTATTTGCAAATGCCTGCAGAGTTTGTAAAGCCCATTGTTTACACTGAAGTGAGAGATTCTCCCCCACCAGAGGATTGCTCCTGAAGTGCCTGAAACAGCTCTTTTGAAGCCCCACATTTTCTCTCTTTATTTGTCCACACTTCTGCATAACAAGTTTACACGCCTAGTTTCTTTGCATTCCTCCGTTTTTGACAGATCAGCAATCAGAACAGACTGGACCTTTACCAGCTGTTTCACTCGTGCTGCAGCAAAGCAGCACAAATTAACGTTTACACATTTGTTTGGTCTCTTGCTCGGCCACTCTCATATTGTTTCCCTTTAATACTTTTCTTAAGTCTGTTATTCACCACTGCCATTCTGTTCATTGTAGATCTGTGAGCCTTGTTGTTCAGTAGTTCAGTATTCCTTCAAATGAAATCAAACATGTTATTTTAATCAAATAAATCCTTTGTGCTGCTTTAAACGGCTCAAAACAAGATAGTAATAGTATAACACAGATGTTGAAAACTTGAAAATATGCCATTCAGTGAACTTTAGTGAAATGCAGCAAATTCAAATTTTTTTTTTTCAAAGGTTTATAATCCAATTAAAGCTGAAAGCAGCGATGAACGGTCCTCCACCCTTGTGCAGGTTCAGGCTGCAGTGGAAGCTTGTATGACTTGATGTAGATTCTTCAGGCCTGGACATTTAGTGGATGAAACCACCCACGACTCTCTATATCAAACCATTCAAAAGTTATGGCAGAAAGTAGGAACTATCAGATATGGACCAATCAGATGAAGGGGGGGGCGCGCTTTTTGGCGTCTATCGTCGCCACGGTAACGCTTTTGAAAGAGAAAAGTAATGCACATCATCACAGGATGGAGACGCACATTTTGATGTATAACACACCTGGGTGCACGTTACGGTTCGGGCGAAGAAGCGGCCGAAGAAATGGCATAAATTGCGCAAAAATTACACGATTCATTCAAAATGGCCGACTTCCTGTTGGGTTTGGGCCATGGCACCAAGAGACTTTTCTTTAAGTTGCGACATGATACAGGTGTGTACCAATGTTTGTGCATGTACGTCAAACCGTATTGTGGGGCTTGAGGCACAAAGTTTTCTAGGGGGCGCTGTTGAGCCGTTAGGCCACGCCCATTAATGCAAACCATTAAATAACACATTTTTCGCCAATTGGTGCAAAATTTGGTGACTTTTGGGGGAAAAAAGGCCCTCATTTCGTCAGAAGAAGGAAGAAAAAAAAACAAGAAATTAAAGCTGCAAGCAGCGATGAACGGGCCCTCGCGCGTGCAATTTGCACAAATTAAGGTCAATGACTCAAAACTAAGTCCGATGACACCACCTTGACTCTTTATGTCAAACCATTCAAAGGTTATGGCAGAAAATAGGGAGAACCAATCAGAAGAAGGGGCGGGGCTAATTCACAACAAATTATGGCCAAGGACTCAAAACCATGTCCGATGACACCACCCACGAGTCTTTATGTCAAACCATTCAAAAGTTGTGGCCGAAAATAGGAACTATGAAATATCAACCAATCAAAAGAAGGGGCATGACCAATGAAGGTCAAGGACTCAAAACCGATTCCGATGACACCACTAAATAACTCATCCTTATATATGCTTTTAACAGTACTCTATACGTCATCCTGTCACAAATAGTCTCCCCATCCTTTCTTTTCCATCACTGAGTCACTATAGATGGATATAAAAGGATGACAACATGTGTGCAGGCATTGGCTAGAGCAGGGGTTTTCAATTCTGGCCCTCGGGCCTCCCTGCCTTGCTTGTTTTAGATGCTACCCTGCTTTCAGCACACCATGATACAAGGAGCTGTGTCATCAACAGAGTTGTACAGACCTTGAGGACAAACTACTGAGGACCATTAATTAGAATCAGGTGTGTTGATGCAAGGCAACATCTAAAACATGCAGGACAGGGAGGCCCAAGGACCGGAATTGAAGATCCCTGGGCTAGATCATGGGTCTGCAACCCAAAATGTTGAAAGAGCCATATTGGACAAAAGACAAATATGTCTGGAGCCGCAAAAAATGAAAAGTAGAATGAAGACAACACATGCTGCATGTATCTATGTTAGTTATAACTGGGGGAAGATTATTTTTTTTAATTATGCACTTTGGGAAAAAAGTTGAAATGTCGAGAAAAAAGTCAAAATTTCGAGAAAAAAGTTGAAATATCGAGATTAAAAAGGAAAGGAAAAAGGAAGAAAAAATGAGAAAAAAAGGAAGAAAAGAAGAAAAAACGGAAAAAAAAAGGTCAAACATGTTTAAAAAAGCTCCAGGAGCCACTAGGGCGGCGCTAAAGAGCCGCATGCAGCTCTAGAACCGCGGGTTGCCGAGCCCCGGGCTAGAGAGTAACTGAAATTCACATTAAAAGCCATTAAATGACTTTTATTGAATATGTGCTCGTATATTCTCCATATCTGAGCTTAATCTGGTAAATGAGACCTGAGCAGACTCTCTGTGCGTCTAAGAGGCATCACCTACTGTAGATCTGATGATAAGATGCGTGTATAACATTAGCTACAGTAATGCAACATAAATAGTTAACGCCACACAGTAAAGGAATCCTCCTTCCTGTATCCCCCGGCTTTAGTTCTCTCTTCTTTTTTGGTGTTTAAAACCAACCAAATTAGTTTTGACAAGATTAAATCCAAGCACTCAGCAGATAAACATAGATAAACATCACACAGATAAAAATGGTGCTTTATGGCCTATTTAGCAGATCACGGTCCCCACAATAAAGTCAAATCTTATTAAGGTTGCAACCATAAATACTTGTACTTTAGCAAATTATAAAATGACAGTCTTGTAGATAGAAACAGAAATCAATTTGATTCAAAACTTTGCTTTGCTCACCTTTTATTTATAGTCACGCAAAAAAAAAAGTCAAAGCTTCCTAATTTTCCATCAGCGATTGTCAGTGACAGTTTAATTTAGTTGAAGTTTACTTTTCAAATATACAGCCATGAAATGAATTAACACTTTTTGAAAGAGAATTTCAAAATAAGGGTTACATTTCATGCCAAATTACACTCTGTCAAACTAACGTGTACTTTTGGATTTCCTTTGAATATCTCATGTCATTTTCCTGTTGAATTTAATATGCATGATTTTTTTTAGATGTGCATTTTAGACTTTAGATCTGCGTGACATTTTTAACAGTCACAAAGTGTGACAAAATAATGAACTACACTCTTTCTGGTACGTTTTTTTTATGACCTTAATTGTTCTTTCAAAAAGAGATTCATCTTAGTGATGTGTCATTTTTGACCTTTTCAAAACTTTGCCAAGTGTGGAATTTAAAGTAATGAGAATAGTTATTTCCGTGTGACTGCACCACAAAACCCTTTTTGACTTCAGGGACTGCAGGAATTAAAGGCCATAAACATACACTTCATTCCACGACTAAGAAATCCCTCGATGTTCCTCTGCTGTTCCTGAGCTGTTTAACATGCAGAGATACTAAAAAAAGGATTTAGACTTTCAAGCTGTTCTAGTAGGGTGGACAAGAGTTTAGGCTCTGTCTGCACATGTCAAGACTTTTGCAGAATCACAGCATTTTCCATGATTGGGTTTATGCATCTCAGCTCTCTCTGGGTGAACAGCAGCGGTGCAACCTCGGCAGGTTATAAAACCACACACGCTCACTGCTTACAGTTTATAATAATCTAAAATAGAATAGAATAGAATAAAACTTTATTCATCCCCCAGAGGAGAAATTTGCTTGTGCAGCAGCAAATAAAAAACACACAAAGTATGAAAAGGTATATAACAAAAGAGTATATCCTAAAAAGAAAAAACAAAAAAATAACCAATAAATAACTAAATAATTAAAAAAAGAGCAATATATATTAAAAAAAAAAGTACAAAAGAAATACTAAACAGAAATACTAAACCTGAAAAACCAATAATATTTACCTCTCAAATACCAGTGAGGTATTTAGAGGATAAATTACAAACAAAAATTGTTTGATAAATTACAAAGGGCGAAGGCCCTACAGTATTGTATCTGTAGGATTTTTTTTTCCTCCTTCTTCCAACGAAATGAGGGCCTTTTTTCCCCCTAAATGTGCGCCAAAAGTCACCAAATTTTGCACGCAAGCCAGGCCTGGTGAAAAATTTGATATTTAATGGTTTGCATTAATGGGCGTGGCCTAACGGCTCAACAGCGCCCCCTAGAAAACTTTGTGCCTCAAGCCCCACAATACGGTTTGACGTACATGCACGAAAATCGGTACACACCTGTATCATGTCACAACTTAAAGAAATGTCGCTTGGCGCCATGGCCGAAACCCAACAGGAAGTCGGCCATTTTGAACATTTTGAATTAATCGTCGTCATTTTGGCGAAATTTATGCCATTTCTTCGGCCGCTTCAGAGACCGAACCGTAACGTGCACCCAGGTGTGTTATACATCAAAATGTGCGTCTCCATCCTGCGACAACGCGCATTACTTTTCTCTTTCAAAAGCGTTACCATGGCGACGATAGACGCCAAAAAGCGCGCCCCCCGTCATCTGATTGGTCCATATTTGATAGTTCCCCAAAAGGCACCAAATTTGGCATGCAAGCCAGGCCTGGCGATACATTTGATATTTAATGGTTTGCATTAATGGGCATGGCAAAATGACTCAACAGCGCCCCCTAGAAAACTTTGTGCCTCAAGCCCCACAATACGGTTTGTATCTCAAATCCCAGTATGTTGATATGTAGCTTTGGTCTTTACTTTAGCATACACAAAAAAGAAAAATCACACAATTCTGGCATGAAAGGTTTCACCATAAAACCATTGAGTGACTGGAAGGTGTTGCAGTTTGACATCAGTTCCAAATGCCGTGCCGTCTTCTTGCAGGTCCCTCCTGTATCTGCCCCTGCTGGGTTTGCAATCAGTATTCAGCTGTTTGGGACCAGATATGAATATTCAGTGCCGTTCTTTTGCATACAGAGCAGGGTGAGCTTAAACATTCTTGTTAATTGTGGTATTTGCTGAAAGATGCCAAGAGGCAACCATTTGATGAGAGCGCAGTGTGCAAAGAGGCAAAGAGGCAAAGAGCCCTGTAATGCATACAAATGACTGATGGCACCAATGCTGCGACAGCTCGGCCTTATGATCCATTTCTGTGATGAAAACTCACCTTTGTCCTCGTCCCCTTATATCCTTTTCCTTCTTGATCCATCCTAATCTGCTCTTATGGGTCTCTACCCGTGACATCTTAAACCCCTCTGTCTCCAACAGCTGCTAAAGACGGGGAGGAGGGGGGAATAAATGAACCCTTACAGCCAGTACTCGAGTATCAGGGGGGATGGTGGATTTTATCATATGGGGACAGATAATTTGTGCTGATTACAAATAATATAATATATTACAAATAATAGCAGTGACCAAAACAGCTGCAGAAATACTGCAGGAATGACATAGCAGCAGTTAAATGCAGCCTTCTGTAAGCTTTAAATATCCACTGGGCTTACATCAAATACATCAAAACACAACAATAAAAAACACTTTTCTGAACTTATCAATATGACTCTGTCCTTCACAGGATAAGTAACATGGATCACTGCAAAAACTCAAAATCTTAACAAGAATATTTGTCTTATTTCTAGTTAAAATGTCTCATATTAGTAAAAAAAATCTCATTACACTTAAAACAAGACTCATCACTGGAAAAAAACTGCCATCCCTCCTTTCCATCCCTTATGTCATTTCATCAATGAATGTGGTTTTACTGCTATTTCAACATTTAGAATCATCACCAGAAAAATAACACCAGAAAAATAACTTATTTGACAATTTTCACCTGTTTCAAGTAAATTTTCACTAGAAATAAGTAGAAAAATCTGCCAGTGGGACAAGATTTATCTTCTCATTACAAGCAAAAAAATCTTGTTCGCCTGGCAGATTTTTCTACTTATTTTAAGTGAAAATCTACTTGAAACAGGTGAAAATTGAGACTCATCACTGGAAAAAACAACAATTTTCACCTGTTTCAAGTAGATTTTCACTTGAAATAAGTAGAAAAATCTGCCAGTGGAACAAGATTTTCTTACTTGTAATGAGAAGATAAATCTTGTCCCACTGGCAGATTTTTCTACTTATTTCAAGTGAAAATTTACTTGAAACAGGTGAAAATTGTCAAATAAGTTATTTTTCTGGTGTTATTTTTCTGGTGATGACTCTAAATGTTGAAATAGCAGTAAAACCACATTCATTGATGAAATGACATAAGGGATGGAAAGGAGGGATGACAGTTTTACAGGGGGGATGATTTGGACCGTTTTTATTTCAGGGGGGGATGATTTTCACCGTTTTTATTTCAGGGGGGGATGCCATCCCCTCTCATCCCCCTCATCTCCAGTACTTACATCCTCCTTGATGAATCCCACACGTCTCGCTGCCTCTCGGCACCACAACTGTCTTTGATCCGAACGTGTTTTCCAACCTGGTCAAGCCCCGCCGGCTGCAAGAGGCTCCTACATATATATTATAACCTACATACAGACCTCTCTGGACTGCAGTTAGCAGTCGGGCTTATCACTGTTGTTTAGTTCCGTGCAGATAAAAGGCTCAGCTGGAGCTTAATGCTGTAGGAAATCAGTGTATTCAGAGCTGCGTGCTTGTGCCCTAGATTTTAATAGGGTTTTGTCACCCTCTCTCACTGTATATGAACGTACCAGTCCTGCAGTGATGTGCAAGTTCATACTTTTCATGAACTAGTTCAAAAAATGAACAGTTCACATTCATACTTCACCATTTTCATTTTGAACTAGTTCAAATTCAGTTCATTTCAATATTTTTAGGTGAGAAGTATGAATGGAACGCCACCCTATCCTAACTGTTCCCTGTATAGCAGTGGTCTCCAACCCTGGGGCCTCATTTAAAATGGACTGCGTAGGAGTCATACTAAAAGTGCACGTACACCCAAAAGACGAAAATGCCGGACGCAAAAAAAAAATCTGGATCAATAAAACCCTGTGCACGCACACCTGCACGCAATGTTGGCTTTATAAATCACAGTCCAGCTGGAAGGTTGCGCAGCTGAATCCGCCTCATATCCCGCCCTCTACACGCCCACTTTTTACCATAAATGCATATGGATGGCCTACTGAGCATGCGCAGTGGCTCCTGCAGCCTGTTTGGCGTCAGAATGAATGAACGTGTCGAGCCACCGTGACACTGACTTTCACGGAGACTGAGAACGAGATGTTGTGAATGATATGGAGGACAGGAAAACCACATTATTTGGTGGTCACAGTAAAAGTTAGAATAAGTATATAAATAGTATACAATAAAATAAAGCGAGTGAGCGGCAGCACGCCGTTGCTGCCCGTTAGTGCCACAACGCAATTTCAACTGGGGACACGGGGGACATGTCCCCCCCACTTTTAAAAATCATGTATTTGTCCCCCCCACTTTTTACAGTTTAAAAACTAACGGTAGGCTCAGCCTGTGATTACAAATCATCCAGACTCTCTGTGCGAAGGCGGGCGATGCGAAGGCGGGCGATGCGAAGACGGGACGGGACCCGCTCCCCCTCCTCCCTCCCATCTGTCCTCAGAGCTGCTCAGGGCTGATTTATGGTTCCGCGTCACACCAACGCAGAGCCTACGGCGTAGGGTACGCGGCGACGCACACCGTACGGCGGACCCTACGGCGTTATGGGCTCAAATTAATGCCGGAAGTTCTTATAAACACGGAGAAACGCAAGACCAGGAGGAAACTAATCACTTCATAAATGTAATGAAGGATATGAACATTTCTGCATTTGTAGACGGTAGAAAGTACCGGGATAGAAGATTTACAAGAAGGTGAGAGAAAAGTTGCGCGAAGCAGCATTTGTTTTGAATTTGGATACAGGAAGAAGAAGCAGAAATGACGGTAATTGCGTCATCACGTTCTCCGTGCGTCGCTGGTTTGATCCAGATATCCTGAATGATTAATTACCATGTAAACGGAATATTCCCAATGTTTCAGTAACCGGAATATTAGCAATAACCCGAATTTTGACTGCATGTAAACGTAGTCTATGTTGCGTTCAGTTCAACGTTCTCACAGAAATGAACGTGTTCACATGCACAACACTGCAGTCTTGGTTGTACTTCTGTTAATTACTAGCTTTCACAAACCCTTTGGCTTCAAGTGCTCGAGGTCTACGATCCACTGCGGTGGATAAATCTCTGGAGAACGTTTGTCACCTCATGTAAGAAAGAATACAGTGAAAAGCCTGCACTGGCCCCGGATGATACACAAACTAATTAATGAGCGTAGATGACCTGTGCTTCACTCTGCAGTCCAGTGCAAACACAGAGCTGTTATCAGGAGATAACAGGCCCTTTCTCTGTGTGCATGTTGGCTCTTTTCATACTCCTCTTCACATAAATGCACACGTATTGCAATCGTAGCTTACATGAATGTGAATATCAAGTTGTAAAAAATACAATTTTGAGCCAAAATATACCACCGTTTCATTCTACTGCATGATGATTTTTTTTCCTCTCTGGCGCACAGTGGGAACCTAAAGCAGTGCTGCCGTAACCGTGGTAACGTTAAGAGGGAATTTGGAAGATGAGTTGTAGGTTATTCTCATCGTACAGCCACAGTTAATAGAGGATATCTCTTACTTGTATCTTATTTTCTGGTTTTACCACAGTTTAAGTGAGTGTCAGGGAAATATTTTGTGGCAATTCAGCAGTTAGTGCATTGTAAAATGTTGCAGTCTCTGTTGTGGTTTGAATTCCTCCATCATGAGTATGAAATATATTTTCCCTTCCCTCATGTTTTCTCGTTTCACCTCCGCGCCGATGCCTGGGTTTGAGTTTGAGACTATGGGTCTTTCTGTCAGGCTGGTGTGGTGAGGACCCAGATGCAGGAGAGCGAGGCAGGAATTCACAACAAAAAAGGGTTAATTTCCAAAAAGGCAAGAACCAAAAACCAAAAGCGCTGTTTGACAGGATCAAAAGGTTACACGGAATCAGGGATCAAAAACTAAAGCAAAAACTTGGCAGGACATATGGAGGGAAGAACAGTACGGAACCACGAGGAGCAAGGGAAAGACAAGACCAGATATACACAGGGGATAACGAGACACAGGTGCGGACAATCAGGGCAGATGGGACACAGGTGGGGGAGAACAAAAAACAACTGGGGGGGAATGTCAAACCCTGGCATAACCCCCCCCTCAAGGGACAGATACAAGATGTCCCAATGGACAGATCACCCAGGGCGGGTGGAGGGGGCCTGGAGGAGGGCCCAGGCCAACACACACGGCCAAAGTTCCGGGGCCGTCCCCGGGACTGGGCAGACCGACGAGACAGCTCGGGGGGTCGTCCCCGAGGCCTACGCCTGGGCCCTGGCGCGGGGCCTGGACGACTTGGCGAGGGGCCTGGAAGGCTTGGCAGGGAAACTTGACTTGGCGGGGAACCCAGGATACGAGGAGCCGGCTGCGGGGGGCCCGGGACCATCACTGGAGCAGGGGCTGATGCGTCCGGGACCACCAAGGACGGGAGGGGTTTGTCGCCGCTGACGACATCGTCTCCATTGCTGCCTGTATTCAGCCTTACAGCTCTTGGGCCCACCTAGAGCCAGGCGTGTTCCCATGAAGGGTGAGTCATGTTCCTGCCAACAGGGCTTTGTTTTCTTGGCTTCTTGGAGGAAGAATTTCCACCAGTCCAGAGTCTCTCCTGCTGGGTCCATGCTGGTGGTTCCGTTCTGTCAGGCCTGCTGTCAGGCTGGTGTGGTGAGGACCCAGATGCAGGAGAGCGAGGCAGGAGTTCACAACAAAAAAAAGGTTTATTTCCAAAAAGGCAAGAACCAAAAACCAAAAGCGCTGCTTGGCAGGATCAAAAGGTCACACGGAATCAGGGATCAAAAACTAAAGCAAAAATTTGGTAGGGCATATGGAGGGAAGAACAGTACGGAACCACAAGGAGCAAGGGAATGACAAGACCAGATATACACAGGGGATAACGAGACACAGGTGCGGACAATCAGGGCAGATGGAAGACAGGCGGGGGAGAACAAAAACCAACTGGGGGGGAATGTCAAACCCTGACACTTTCCTTTCTTAGCTCTGCTTGTATTGGAAGTAGTATTATTGATATTATACACCTCTTGTGAATTTGATCCCTATCCAAGGTCTCAGTAAGGAATCTGTACTGTCATCTAGATTTCCTATCTTACTCATTTCCATTATTTTACGCCACATTCTTTCTTCCATCTCCCTAAACAGAACAAAAATTCACTAAAAATGCTTGCAAGGTTTGTGCTAAAGCAAATTATTTTAGGAAGCTTTAAATTTGGATTTTTATTGATGTATTTAGTTATTTAACCTTTATTTTACAAGGTAAATGTTTCAGAACAAATTCTCTTTTGCAAACAAGACCTGCTCAAGGACGAGGATTTAAATATTATTAAGTGTTCCATCAGAAAACAATATTGCTACATTTTATCTTTCACAATTTAAAGTTCCTTCAAATTGATAAGCAATTATATGGAAAACTAGTCACATTATGAAAACAAGATTGAGTATAACCTTGCATTATCTCGGTCGAGTAACAATATCTTTCATAGGAAGGTGAAAGAAAACATTAACAACTGTGGCAACATTTTCAGAAGCAAACCAATCTGTGGTTACTTTATGTATTTATTTTTTGTCAAAATCAATAGCTTAGAGTCTGACAAGTCTCCAAAATGTTATTCTTCTGTGCATAGGATCCCTACAGATAAATTGGAACAATTTAAACTTTGTGAGTGTGCAGAAAGTGTATAAAAAGGGCAGTTTGTGTAGGCAGCGTCTGGCTTGACATCTTCTGCTTCCTGCTGTCTTACATCTTTATAAATTGAATACTGAATGTTGCATAAACTGTATATTACGGTGGCCGAGACTCAGCCATTGCTGAAAATAAAAGTAACGCTGCAAACGGAAACCAACGCCGCTGCAAATAAAAGAAACGCTGAAAATATAAAGAAACCCCGCTGCAAATAAAAGAAAAAACTACGCAAATAAAAAAGCCAGAACGGAAGTGAATTACCGGGGACTGTTTTTACCGATGCACCGGTGTTTTTATGTGAGAGGACACCGGTGTTGTTTTTGTTGTTTTTATCATTAATAATAATGCCAAGAATAATCTAAAGCGTGGGTAACAATAGTTATTTGGATGAATGTGAAGTTGAAGCTGTGTGTGGTGGTCAGGGACTTCTCCTCTATTTAATATATCACTGCAAAGATGTCTGTTTTTTTTAACAATGCATGGAAATAAATTATTTAATTGCATTTGTAGCACCACTGCTCACAAATGTATTATCTTTCAGTTCTCAAAATCAGATATAGGCTGAAAAGTGATAGACGTGTCCTTTTTAAAAGCACCAACATTACCGTTTTGAAAAATGTCGATGCACTTCTTTTAAGTGAAACATGACAAAATACATTGTAACAAATGTTGATCTGACTTTCCCCCGAGTTCGTACCAATGGATGTTTTATGTTTTGCCAAATAAGCAGAACTGTAAAACAACTTGTGAGTTTGCACAATCTGCGTAAGGCCGTGTTTGGTGCACGGAAGAGTCAGACCTCCCGCCGTGCAGCCTCATTAGTACAAGACATCAGCCTCGGGGAGGAAACACAACGGCTGACAGAAATGCAGAAGGGAAAAGGAATCCTGTTGGATTCAATCTCAAACCATTTGGAAAATGGGCATTAGTTAAATTACTCTCACTGGCTAGTGCGAAGGAAATTCAAATGGGATGCAATTAGCACAGAGTTTTGTCAACCTGATCTCACAAAAATCCGTGAAATGCCCACGACCTCTCACCACTATTTTCCGTGGCACCAACACGGAAATGGGATAATTCCGTGTGAGCACCACGGATATTGTACTATGCGAATACTGTTAAAAATCATAAAAACACCATTAAAACACTGTTAAAACAGCGTTAAAAACATGCTTTTACAAACTGACAGTAACAAACAGTAACTTGCACGTCAAAAACTCATAATTTAGCCACTATAATAAAGAATAATATATAAATAATAATAATGTAATATTCCGTGTATATATCACAACAACGGAGCCCATTGACTTCGCATAGGTACAATATCCGTGGTGCTCACACGGAATTATAGCATTTCCGTGTTGGTGCCAAGGAAAATAGTGGTGAGAGGTCGTGGGCATTTCACGGATTTTTGTGAGATCAGGTTGGTTTTGCAGATTTCTCAGTCAAACGTTTCTCTTTACATCAGCAGTCGTGTGGTCGTGGTAAAGGTGATCGCTTTAGAATGAATGCCCGTTCACTGAAAAAAATAAATCTAAGCGCATGTAAATATAACATATTTAAATCTGTGATATTAACAATTAAAAATGAAGTTTGTTGCTTTACATGAATACATCTAGTTTTGAACTTAATCTGCATTTGTTCAAAAAAATAAAACATTGTGCATTTTTTCTTAACAAGCAGTATTTACTTTTCCTTTAACAATTTTAATCTATTGGGCAGATTGACCAACGTTTAGATGAAACATGCGTTATTTGTTTAAGTAGAAATCACAGTAAAAAATATCTTGCTTGATCTACTTTAGAAAAATGAAGGCAACTTTTTCGCATCAGATTTTTATGTAGATCAAGAAAGATTAGTATTTGTATAAACTACTCAATTTTTAGTATGTACAAAATTCATTTGCAAGTAAAGTCAACGTATTTTTTTCTTTCTTTTTTTTCCTTTTTTTCTTTCTTTTTTTCACTTTTTTTTCCTAATTTTTTCTTTTTCATTTTTGGTTCTGTTTTTTTCTTCTTTTTTTTCTTTTTAAAGTCAACTTAATTTTGATAAATAAAGTAAACTTAACACAATTAAGTTGACAGTACTTGCAAAATGTATTATTTACATACAAAAAATTAAGTAGGGAGGGAGGAAGGAAGGAAGGAAGGAAGGAAGGAAGGAAGGAAGGAAGGAAGGAAGGAAGGAAGGAAGGAAGGAAGGAAGGAAGGAAGGAAGGAAGGAAGGAAGGAAGGAAGGAAGGAAGGAAGGAAGGAAGGAAGGAAGGAAGGAAGGAAGGAAGGAAGGAAGGAAGGAAGGAAGGAAGGAAGGAAGGAAGGAAGGAAGGAAGGAAGGAAGGAAGGAAGGAAGGAGAATTAGCTCATTTTGACCCAAAGACAGTACAAGGGTTAAGTGAAATCAATACCGTATCATTCACATCTGTCAAGTCAGGCGTCACATTTCATTCAAAAGTTTTGTAACAACGAAGCTCTTAGCAATTTATCAACAATTATTAAACCCGGCTTGCTTGAACCAACTTCGCTATGCTGTTTGTTTTTTTTTGTTTTTGTGACAGATAATGGTTGATGTTAGACTTCATCACCTCTAATTGACTCATGCAGTCAGTGGAATTTCAAAACATGATTCAGAAAAGTTGTGACAACTGTTTAGGCTGAGGAATCCTCCGGGCCGACGCGCGGCGCCGCAGACATCGCTGCGCCGCAGACATCGCTGCGCCGCAGACATCGCTGCGCCGCAGACATCGCTGCGCCGCAGACATCGCTGCACCGCAGACATCGCTGCTCCGCAGACATCGCTGCGCCGCAGACATCGCTGCGCCGCAGACATCGCTGCACCGCAGACATCGCTGCTCTGCAGACATCGCTGCTCTGCAGACATCGCTACACCGCAGACATGGCTGCTCTGCAGACATCGCTGCACCGCAGACATCGCTGCTCTGCAGACATCGCTGCTCTGCAGACATCGCTGCACCGCAGACATGGCTGCTCTGCAGACATCGCTGCACCGCAGACATGGCTGCACCGCAGACATCGCTGCGCCGCAGACATCGCTGCGCCGCAGACATCGCTGCGCCGCAGCATCGCTGCGCCGCAGACATCGCTGCGCCGCAGACATCGCTGCGCCGCAGACATCGCTGCGCCGCAGACATCGCTGCGCCGCAGACATCGCTGCACCGCAGACATCGCTGCACCGCAGACATCGCTGCTCTGCAGACATCGCTGCGCCGCAGCATCGCTGCACCGCAGACATCGCTGCGCCGCAGACATCGCTGCGCCGCAGACATCGCTGCTCCGCAGACATCGCTGCTCTGCAGCATCGCTGCGCCGCAGACATCGCTGCGCCGCAGACATCGCTGCGCCGCAGCATCGCTGCACCGCAGACATCGCTGCGCCGCAGACATCGCTGCGCCGCAGACATCGCTGCTCCGCAGACATCGCTGCTCTGCAGCATCGCTGCGCCGCAGACATCGCTGCGCCGCAGACATCGCTGCACCGCAGACATCGCTGCACCGCAGACATCGCTGCACCGCAGACATCGCTGCTCTGCAGACATCGCTGCTCCGCAGCATCGCTGCGCCGCAGACATCGCTGCGCCGCAGACATCGCTGCGCCGCAGACATCGCTGCTCCGCAGACATCGCTGCTCCGCAGACATCGCTGCGCCGCAGACATCGCTGCGCCGCAGACATCGCTGCGCCGCAGACATCGCTGCACCGCAGACATCGCTGCACCGCAGACATCGCTGCCCCGCAGACATCGCTGCTCTGCTTAAGCCGTCTCCAGAGTGATACAACGCTGCATTTGTTCTGTCAGGCCAGCTCTCTCATGCAACAACCTGTAATGCATTTAACCGCGTCCAGATTACGCTGGATGGAGTTTGTGATACGACAGACTGTTGGCCTGGACCGTAAACACTCGTGGGCCAAATCCAATCCACTCGTGCTGACAGCTTCGGCTTTATTACCGGATCCTTATAATGAACTGGAATGAATGAATGAATGAATGAATGAATGAATGAATGAATGAATGAATGAATGAATGAATGAATGAATGAATGAATGAATGAATGAATGAATGAATCTTTATTTCGGCTTGTACACACTTTTTCAAAACAAGATGAAAAGGTAAAATAAACATTTGTTTTGCTGAAAAGGTGTAGCTGAAGCTGTAGCTTATAGTGCCGACCCTTTTTATCTTATGATCAGATTAACCCTTGTGCTGTTTTCAGGTCAAGGAAGGAGGAAGGGAAGAAGGGAGGAAAGAAGGAAGGAAGAAAGAAAAGAAGGAAGGAAGGGAAAAAGAAGGAAGGAAGGAAAGAAGGAAGGAAGGGAAAAAAGAAGGAAGGAAGGAAAGAAGGGAGGAAGGGAAAAAAGTAGGAAGGAAGGGAGAAAAGAAGGAAGGAAGGAAGGAAGGAAGGAAGGGAAAAAAGAATGAAGGAAGGAAAGAAGCTAGGAAGGAAGAAAAGAAGGAAGGAAGGGAAAAAAGCCGGCACGGGAGAACGGGGAGAACGTGCATGCAGCGTCATGTGACGTCACATCCACAGGACAGCGCGGGAAATTCGGGACCGAATTGCAGCACATTTTGCAGCAACAGCCTGTTCAAGGCAATGGAGAGATACGCTAGAGGGCTCATTCTTTTTGGTTTGGAACGCTTCATCTGACATTATTACTAGAAAACTTAAAACGTATACGAATTGTTTTCATAAATCCTGCCTCAATCCTTCCTCATGCTCCTTTAACTGTGGCATCAGTGGCATCAGTGGCGAGCAGGAGGCCCCACCAGACTCCAGTTGCCCGACTTTTGCAATCCTAAAGCCATTGCCCAATCCCCGGTGTGGCTGAGAGCCAGCGTCTTTACTCTGCCCAGAGTGACGAGTCGTTTGAGAGCGCTGACGCTGACGCCGACGCCGACCACAGTCCCGTTTGTTCAGCAGCTTCACCGTGGCCCGTCTGGAATTATCCAGGTCAGGCAAAGCCACTCCGCCGTGGTTTCTAGCCAGTACTGGAGTTGTAAAAAAGAATCAGGGGGGATGGTGGATTTGATCATATGGGGACAGATAATTTGTGCTGATTACAAATAATATAATATATTACAAATAATAGCAGTGACCAAAACAGCTGCAGAAATACTGCAGGAATGACATAGCAGCAGTTAAATGCAGCCTTCTGTAAGCTTTAAATATCCACTGGGCTTACATCAAATACATCAAAACACAACAATAAAAAACACTTTTCTGAACTTATCAATATGACTCTGTCCTTCACAGGATAAGTAACATGGATCACTGCAAAAACTCACAATCTTAACAAGAATATTTGTCTTATTTCTAGTTAAAATGTCTCATTTTAGTAAAAAAAATCTCATTACACTTAAAACAAGACTCATCACTGGAAAAAACAACAATTTTCACCTGTTTCAAGTAGATTTTCACTTGAAATAAGTAGAAAAATCTGCCAGTGGAACAAGATGTTTTTGCTTGTAATAATAAGATAAATCTTGGCAGATGAATGAAATTTAAATATGCAATAAAGATTAAAATAATTTTCAAAAAGCGACATTTATGAATAAAAAATGTAGCCAATATAATTAAATTATTAATTCCAAAGTCTATTTTTTTGTCCTCCACTTGTAAACCAAGTTTAATGCTTTCAAATGTAAGAATAGGAATGGTTTGATCATTATAAGTTATCCAGTATTAAAGCTTCTCAAAAGGTCCTGGTTAAGCTACAAGAGAAACAAAGATGCTCTAAGGTTTCGATGTCTGCGTTACAAAAAGTACAAATATTCAAATCTAAATGAAACCTTTTATGTAAAAAATCATTACATGGATAAACTTCATTCATTATTTTAAAATGAACATATGACAGCACGCGTTTACACCTACAGCAAACCTGCAGGTTATAGCTCCAAATGTCCTTATATCTTCAGAACCCCCCCCCCCCCACTTCCAGTAAAATAGTTCTGCCACTGTTTTAGAGCTAAAGGCCAACTCTGAATCTGTTCTTCCACTCCAGACCAAAGCCGAGGCTCAGACTTCACACCGGGACAGCTGATACTATTATTGCACAAACTCTTTACCAGTTCAGAGCAAAGAACTGCTCACATCAAGTGCTGGAGGGCAGACGTGTGGATAAAAACCAGACCCAGCGACACCGTCTTGACTAAAAATCCAGAACTAGTGCAACATAGTCTGCCGAATCCAGGAGCAAATAATCCAGTTAATGTGAAGTACAGACGGCAGTGGAATAAGAGGATCTCGTTGTTCCTCTAGTTCAGGGGTCTGCAACACAACATGTTTTAGAGCCATATTGGACCAAAAACACAAAAAACAAATATGTCTGGAGCCGCAAAAAATGAAAAGTCTTGTATTAGAATGAAGGCAACACATGCTGCATGTTTCTATATTAGTTATAACTGGGGGGAGATTTTTTTTTTCATTATGCACTTCGAGAAAAAAGTTGAAATGTCGAGATTAATTTTGAAGTACAATCTGAAGAAAAAAGTCGAAATGTTGAGAAAAAAGTCGAAATGTGAAGAAAAAGGTCAAAATTTCCAGAAAAAAGTTGAAATGTCGAGATTAAAAAGGAAAGGAAAAAGGAAGAAAAAAGAAGAAAAAAAAGAAAAAGAGAAAAAAGGAAAAAAACAAGAAAAAAAGAGAAAAAAAGGAAAAAAGAAAAAGAAGAAAAAAAGAAAAAAAATAAATAGAGAAAAAAAGGGAAGAAAAGAAAAAAGGAGAAAAAAAAGGGAAAAAAAGAAAGAGGGAAAAAAGAAAAAAGGAGAAAAAAAGGAAAAAAAGAAAAGGAGAAAAAAAAGGAAAAAAAAGGTCAAGAAAAAAGTCGAAATGTCGAGAAAAAAGTAAAAATTTCGAGAAAAAAGTCGAAATGTCGAGATTAAAAAGAGAAGGAAAAAGGAAGAAAAAAGAAGAAAAAAAGAAAGAGAAAAAAGAAAAAACAAGAAAAAAAGAAAAAATAGAGAAAAAAAAGAGAAAAAAAGGGAAAAAAAGGAAAAAAAGAAAAAGAGAAAAAAAGGAAAAAAAGAAAAAGAGAAAAAAAGGGAAAAAAAAGAAAAAAGGAAAAAAAAAGGTCAAACATTTCTGAAAAAGCTCAAGGAGCCACTAGGGCGGCGCTAAAGATCCGCGGGTTGCCGACCCTGATCTAGTTGAATATTTAACTGTGCTTGTTGGTAATAGCTGCACTGTAGAGCATAGCAGCATTTACAGTCACTTTTTCAGGTGAATTTTATAGACTTTGACTTCTACATTCATTATCATAGTTGAGTGTTTAAATATCACCATCTGGTTTTTTCAGGTCTCATTTAAAACAGCAGATATATGTATTTGTAGCAGCGTTTCTATACATCTGTTAGAGTTGGAAAATGCCGGTTGGCACAGGAAAAGACATTCACAGATGCCGTCTGCTGTTTCTCAACCAGAATATTGATAAAAAAGACATTTTTTTAGGCCAAATAAGACAAAAATAGTAGAACAAGAGCAAGCTAGATGCAGGTTTGCATGTATCTATATTAGTTATAACTGGGGGGAGATTTTTTTTTTCAGTATGCACTTCGAGAAAAAAGTCA
Organism: Cololabis saira; assembly: GCF_033807715.1. Classification (NCBI taxonomy): domain Eukaryota; kingdom Metazoa; phylum Chordata; class Actinopteri; order Beloniformes; family Belonidae; genus Cololabis; species Cololabis saira. Next base: position 4,809,606 of record NC_084595.1, on the reverse strand, counting down.
AAATGTTGAGAAAAAAGTCAAAATTTTGAGAAAAAAGTCTGAATGTTGAGATTAATGTTGAAATACAATCTCGAGAAAAAAGTCAAAATGTCGAGAAAAAAGTCGAAATTTCCAAAATGTCGAGATTAAAAAGGAAAGGAAAAAGGAAGAAAAAAGAAGAAAAAAAAGAAAAAGAGAAAAAAGGAAAAAAACAAGAAAAAAAGAGAAAAAAGGAAAAAAAAATTAAATGAAGAAAAAAGGAAAAAAAGAAAAAAAAGAAAGAGGAAAAAAGGAAAAAAAGTCGAAATGTCGAGAAAAAAGTCAACATTTAGAGAAAAAAGTTAATGACGTTGCTCTGCAGTAGTTAGTGCTGCACAAAATCAGTTTTGATCTGTTGTATATTAGTGTATATTTGGCCAGTGTTTTTTATTTTATGGTGATAAAGCATGTTATGTAAGGAACCTACATGGAAGGAAGATTGACTTGCCTAAATCTCACTTGATGTCGGTTTAATGAGAAACGAAATCTGGTAAAAAAAACGCCTGAACGTTGATCTCAGCCAGAAGTGAAAATAGACATCACTCCGTTGCATCCTCCCTCCCTCCCTCCCTCCCTCCTTCCCTCCGCCTATTTTATTTATTTTTTTCCTTTCTGGCAGGCATTTGGGGACACGGGCTCGCAGGTTATTCCCCCTCCGTGGAAGGTCATGAGTCAGTTCTTGTAATGGATTTCCCGTTTTAAGCACAGCTTTTGCTCTGGAGTGAGAGACGTTTATCTCCTCCTCTTTCCCACCTCTTTTAAAGCCTTGGACTCCATAATCTGAGCGAGTCCGGGTGATTAGATGTTTCCTTGTTTGTTTTTTTTTGCCAGTATGTGGATTTTTGGGATTTGTGACATAACCAGAGTGGGGATGACGTACGAGGCCGGGACTCTGACGAAGCAGATCTCTCCATCACGCGTGTGATCAGCAGGCACCGCCGTGCAGGACTGGACCAGATCCATCCAGTGATCATTTACCAACGATACTGGATATCTTTTAATTAGAGATAACAGTCACAAGTATTCATTTTAACTTGTCTATGAATATTGCTATACTTTGCATGTTTCTTTTTCATTACACCCAGTACTGGAGTTGAAGGGGGATGAGGGGGGATGGCATCCCCCCCTGAAATAAAAAACGGTCCAAATCATCCCCCCCTGTAAAACATTCAATGAATGTGGTTTTACTGCTATTTCAACATTTAGAGTCATCACCAGAAAAATAACACCAGAAAAATAACTTATTTGACAATTTTCACTTGTTGCAAGTCAATTTTCACTTGAAATAAGTAGAAAAATCTGCCAGTGGGACAAGATTTATCTTCTTATTACGAGCAGAAAAATCTTGTTCCACTGGCAGATTTTTCTACTTATTTCAAGTGAAAATCTACGACGGAGTATTAGGGCCAAACTAAGACAAAAAAAAATGGAAATTATGAGAATAAAGTCATAATAATATGAGCATAAAGTCGTAAAATTACCAGAATAAAGTCATAATGTTGTGAGAATAAAGTCGTAATATTAAATATATTATAAATATATAAATAGAACTTCACAAGATGCTCAATATTCCTAATTTTAACACAGGGAGAAGATTCTCTTCCTGTTAGAGTTCTCATAAATTATATTCTCATAATATTACAACTTTATTCTTGTAATGTTACGACTTTATTCTCATAAATTACCACTTTATTCTCATAATATTACGACTTTATTCTCGTAATATTACGACTTTATTCTATTATGACTTTATTCTCGTAATTTCCAATTTTCTTTTGTTTTAGTTTGGCCCTAATACTCCGTCGTAAAAATCTACTTGAAACAGGTGAAAATTATTGTTTTTTCCAGTGATGAGTCTTGTTTTAAGTGTAATAAGATTTTTTTACTAAAATGAGACATTTTAACTAGAAATAAGACAAATATTCTTGTTAAGATTGTGAGTTTTTGCAGTGATCCATGTTACTTATCCTGTGAAGGACAGAGTCATATTGATAAGTTCAGAAAAGTGTTTTTTATTGTTGTGTTTTGATGTATTTGATGTAAGCCCAGTGGATATTTAAAGCTTACAGAAGGCTGCATTTAACTGCTGCTATGTCATTCCTGCAGTATTTCTGCAGCTGTTTTGGTCACTGCTATTATTTGTAATATATTATATTATTTGTAATCAGCACAAATTATCTGTCCCCATATGATCAAATCCACCATCCCCCCTGATTGTTTTTTACAACTCAAGTACTGATTACACTCCTCATTCCTTTCAATTTTACTTCATAAACGGAGCTCTATGTGTAACAGAGCTGTGTCTTACTGAACTGTATCTAACGGTTTCTAAGGACTCATCAAAGTTTTTTACACTACTGCACCAAAGCTTAGAGTTTCTATTCTCTGACATGTTATTCAGCTTAAAAATAGAAAAAAAAAATCTAATAATATTCCATATTCCCATGCTTTCTCCATATCTGACATCTTTCTTCCACCTCCTCCGTCGTTTACCCTTTTTCCTGCTCTTTTTCTGTCAGAATCAGCCTTTGCCAGAGCCGCGCTATCAGCCGCTGCAGAGCTTCCAGCATGCGGGAGCTGATCACATTTTAAAATTGCTCACTATCTCGCTGAGATGAAATCTCGCTGCACAAGGATTTTCTTCTTAATACGGTGCATGGATTTTCTTGCCTTTACAATAGAGACAAGTGCAGCTCCCGCTCTTTTCACACATCCTTGGAAGCTGCTTCCCTCCCTCGTGCAGATTCCTCTCTGATTCTGCCGTTGCACTCAGACTTTCTCCATCTTGTGTTTCCACTTTGTCTGTGTCTCAGTAAAAAGATGTTGATGCTCTGGAAGATGCTGCATTAAGCTGCAGCTTTGTCGCACTGCAAAAACTCAAAATCTTAACAAGAAGATTTGTCTTATTTCTAGTTAAAATGTCAAATTTTTTCGTCCATAAAATCTCATTACACTTAAAACATACGACAGAGTATTAGGGCCAAACTAAGACAAAAAAAATTGAAATTATGAGAATAAAGTCATAATAATATGAGAATAAAGTCGTAAAATTACGAGAATAAAGTCATAATATTACGAAAATAAAGTCGTAATATTTTGAGAATAAAGTCGTAATATTACGAAAATAAAGTCGTAAAATTACGAGAATAAAGTCATCATATTACAAAAAAAAGTCGTAATATTACGAGAATAAAGTCGTAATACTAAATATATTATAAATATATAAATATAACTTCACAAGATGCTCAATATTCCTCATTTTAACACAGAGAGAAGATTCTCTTCCTGTTAGAGTTCTCATAAATTATTATTCTTCATAAATTACGATTTTATTCTCGTAATATTACGACTTTTTTCTCTTAATATTACAACTTTATTCTATTACGACTTTATTCTCGCAACATTATGACTTTATTCTCGTAATTTTACAACTTTATTCTTATTATATTATGACTTTATTCTCGTAATTTCCAATTTTATTTTTTTTGTCTTAGTTTGGCCCTAATACTCTGTCATAAAAACAAGACTCATCACTGGAAAAAACATCAATTTTCACCTGTTTCAAGTAGATTTTCACTTAAAATAAGTGGAAAAATCTGCCAGTAGAACAAGATTTCTTTGCTTGTGATGAGAAAATAAATCTTGTCCCACTGGCAGATTTTTCTACTTATTTCAAGTGAAAATTTACTTGAAACAGGTGAAAATTGTCAAATAACAAGTTATTTTCTGGTGATGACTCTTGTTTTAAGTATAATGAGATTTTCTTGACTAAAAATGAGACATTTTAACTAGAAATAAGACAAATATTCCTGGTAAGATTTTGAGTATTTTGTCATTTGATGCGTTTCGATGTCAGGATTCATTTGAATGTTTCTTTTCAAGCTCAGCCTGGTGCCGTGTCTGACATGGTCCACGGACAAAAGAAATGCTTTAAGGATGTAAAGCATCTTTGAGATATTTTATGTATTTTTTTTTCTCTTGAATGTAATCTTCTTTAACACAGAGTAATTTCCTGGTGCAGGGAGGTGGATTGATATTAATGGGGCTTGGCCGGGAGCCCAGGCAGACTGACAGGTGTTGGAGTGTTAGGCAATCCTTGGCTCAGTTCATTTGGATTAACTGCTTTGGCACAGAATAGAGGACATTTTCACTGTAGTCTTTATCTGCAGGACAGTTCTTCGTGTGGGCTCCGGCCTTACATCACGTATTTGAGAAAATAGCAGAATGGTGACAGAGGTTTCTTGCTTTTGCTGCTTTTTGCTCCCACAAGCCTCACTCGTGACAGTAATAGAGTTGTTTTAGTTTAAGTGCTACAAATGATGTAGCACTAACATCACCGGAAATGAGCACACATTATTATGTATACATCTTGCCTCATAATCTCCTTTTCTTATGTGGTGTATTCTAATCAGTACTCGAGTTGTAAAACAGAATCAAGGGGGATGGTGGATTTTATCATATGGGGACAGATAATTTGTGCTGATTACAAATAATATAATATATTACAAATAATATAATATATAAATAATATATAAATAATATAATATATAATAATAATAATAATAATAATAATAATAACAACAATAATAATAATAATAATAATAATAATAATAATAATAATATATAAATAATAGCAGTGACCAATAATAATAATAATAATAATAATAATAATATATAATAATAATAATATAATATATAAATAATAGCAGTGACCAAAACACCTGCAGAAATACTGCAGGAATGACATAGCAGCAGTTAAATGCAGCCTTCTGTAAGCTTTAAATATCCACTGGGCTTACATCAAATACATCAAAACACAACAATAAAAAACACTTTTCTGAACTTATCAATATGACTCTGTCCTTCACAGGATAAGTAACATGGATCACTGCAAAAACTCACAATCTTAACTGGAATATTTGTCTTATTTCTAGTTAAAATGTCTCATTTTAGTAAAAAAAATCTTATTACACTTAAAACAAGACTCATCACTGGAAAAAACAACAATTTCCACCTGTTTCAAGTAGATTTTCACTTGAAATAAGTAGAAAAATCTGCCAGTGGAACAAGATTTTTTTGCTTGTAATGAGAAGATAAATCTTGTTCCACTGGCAGATTTTTCTACTTATTTCAAGTGAAAATTTACTTGAAACAGGTGAAAATTGTCAAATAAAAATTGAAATGTCGAGATTAAAAAGGAAAGGAAAAAGGAAGAAAAAAGAAGAAAAAAAATAAAAAGAGAAAAAAGGAAAAAAACAAGAAAAAAAGAGAAAAAAGGAAAAAATAAATAAAAAGAAGAAAAAAGGAAAAAAAAGAAAGAGAAAAAAGAAAAAAAGAGAGAAAAAAAGGAAAAAAAAGGTCAAACATTTCTGAAAAAGCTCCAGGAGCCACTAGGGGTGGCAAGTACATTTTCACTTGAAATAAGTAGAAAAATCTGCCAGTGGAACAAGATTTTTTTGCTTGTAATAAGAAGATAAATCTTGTTCCACTGGCAGATTTTTCTACTTATTTCAAGTGAAAATTTACTTGAAACAGGTGAAAATTGTCAAATAAGTTATTTTTCTGGTGTTATTTTTCTGGTGATGACTAAATGTTGAAATAGCAGTAAAACCACATTCATTGATGAAATGACATAAGGGATGGAAAGGAGGGATGGCAGTTTTACAGGGGGGATGATTTGGACCGTTTTTATTTCAGGGGGGGATGCCATCCCCCCTCATCCCCCTCAACTCCAGTACTGATTCTAATATATAAACATGTTTGACTAAAAGGTTTCCTCTCACCCTGACCTTCATATATAGCTTATGATTATTTTATTTTGATTAAATGGGTTCAGCAGAAGTATTTCACCTCATTAGGCCGGTACCTTTACTGTAGCTGCCAGTGAGCTGTTTCCAAAATATGTTACGTGTCTTGACCCAGAGTTGGCCATCTATTTCTATATCGTTTACTTCTATCATACGACGGAGTATTAGGGCCAAACTTAAATAAAAAAAAAATTGGAAATTACGAGAATAAAGTCGTAATTTATGAGAATAAAGTCGTAACATTACGAGAATAAAGTCATAATGTTGCGAGAATAAAGTCGTAATTTATGAGAATAAAGTCGTAACATTACGAGAATAAAGTCGTAATATAACAAGAATAAAGTCGTAATATAACGAGAATAAAGTCGTAATATTACGAGAATAAAGTCGTAATTTATGAGAATAAAGTCGTAATATTATGAGAATAAAGTCATAATATTATGAGAATAAAGTCGTAACATTACGAGAATAAAGTCGTAATTTATGAGAATAAAGTCGTAATATTATGAGAATATAATTTATGAAAACTCTAACAGGAAGAGCATCTTCTCCCTGTGTTAAAATGAGGAATATTGAGCATCTTGTGAAGTTATATTTATATATTTATAATATATTTAATATTACGACTTTATTCTCGTAATATTACAACTTTATTCTCGTAATATTATGACTTTATTCTCATAATATTATGACATTATTTTTTATTTTTTGTCTTAGTTTGGCCCTAATACTCTGTCATACTATCATTGTACTGTAGGCAAACTATACAGTTTTCAAATGGAGCACCACTGTGGCTGAAAGTAATTTGTCTATGGCTGTTATTTTCATTTGCCATATTTGTTTATGTGTTCTCGACCCAAAGAGCACTCAGATTTCCACGAGAGCCATTGAGATGAAGTATGTAGAGTAAACCCTGTAGTCGGGCCAACGCGAGGTGGTGGAGCTTTCTGAAAAGTCCTGCTACGACTGTTTTCGTGTGTGGTTTCTGTTTTCACACGGACCCCCCGAGCAAATCCTGCACATTCATACCCAAAGCTCCTCTGGGCCGACCTAAATAGCGTCAGTGTTCAAAAATCCTGAGACAGGGGTGTTGGATTCCCGTCCTCCAAACCTCACATCCCTCCCAGAGCATTACGGAGGAGTTTCCAAGCACTACTGTACCTTTTCATTTTGTTCTCGCCATGATTTCTCCATTGTGCAATCGTCCTTATGATAAGGATGGGTTGTGACAGCGAAAATGGAATTTATTTTTCTTCTAATGAACCTTTCCTTTCCCATGGTTAAAATCTCGCCTGAAACCCAATTACATTTCCACATGTGGCCTTCCTCCCTAGCTTATGACCTAATCTTGTTGTTCTTTCCATTATTAGGGCCCGAGCACTTACAGCGCAAAGGCCCTATTGTTATCTGTAGGAATTATTTTTTTCTTGTTTTAATTTTTCTGACGAAATGAGGGCCTTTTTTCCCCCTAAATGTCCTCCAAAAGTCACCAAATTTTGCACGCAAGCCAGGCCTGGTGATAAATGTGATATTTAATGGTTTGCATTAATGGGCGTGGCCTAATGGCTCAACAGCGCCCCCTAGAAAACTTTGTGCCTCAAACCCCACAATACGGTTTGACGTACATGCACGAAAATCCCTACACACCTGTATCATGTCGCAACTTAAAGAAAAGTCTGTTGGCGCCATGGCCGAAGCCGAACAGGAAGTCGGCCATTTTGAACATTTTGAATTAATTGTGTAATTTTGGCGCAATTTATGCCATTTCTTCGGCCGTTAATGCGGCCTGAACCGTAACGTGCACCTAGGTGTGTTATACATCAAAAGGTGCGTCTCCACCCTGCGACGATGGGCATTACTTTTCTCAGTCAAAAGCGTTACCGTGGCGACGCTAGACGCCAAAAAGCACGCCCCCTCGTCATCTGATTGGTCCGTTTTTGATAGTTCCTATTTTTCTGCCATAACTTTTGAATGGTTTGATATAAAGACTTGTGGCTGGTGTCATCAGACTCGGTTTTGAGTCCTTGAACATAATTGGTGCAAATTAGCCCCGCCCCTTCTTCTGATTGGTCGATATTTGATAGTTCCCACTTTCTGCTATAACTTTTGAATGGTTTGACATAGAGAATCGTGGATGGTGTCATTTCTAATATGCTTATGATGATATTTATTATGATGATAAGAGATTTATGTGAACAGCAAAGGCACTTTTTATAGTATTATTGACAAGGAATGTGGGGCGAACCCGGGGGGGGGCATGAGTGTGAGGGCCCGTTCATCGCTGAATAGTTTAATTACTACTATTACTACTACTTCTGTCATTTAGCAGACGCTTTTATCCAAAGCGACTTACATCGGATTTTGCATGGACATAGGCAACATTTATTCTTGGGTCTGACTTCCTGGATCTGCCATGTAGCCAAGTGAATGCACCTTTAGCAGAAGAGAAAGGGGTGTTTCTTTTTTTTTTATATATATATTTTTACCCCTGATTTTTTTTCCATTTTCATCACCCAGTGCTCTACCTAAGTCAGTCCTGGGCATTGCTCCCTCTACCAACCCTGGTAGAGAAGGGCAAAGCAGAGCTTTGCTGTGTTTGCCAGCTGGTTGGTACAGTAGCTTCATCTGATGCTAGATGTTGCTAACATGTAATTGTCCAACAAGTTTACGAAGAAAAAATTAATTTTATGGAAAGATTACATCAGTTTGACCACTTGAGGGGAAAAGGCAGAGGTGTGTTTTAATTCGATAGATAATAAAACACCAGTTTGTGCAGGTTTAGCTCTCCATGGGCGAGTGAGCAAAGAATAAATCATTTTGTCAGTATCACATATTTTATCAGTTATCTCTCAGGGATATTCTCATAAAAGCCAATATCAAGAGAACTAGATACACACACTATCTATGAAAGGTGCTCATCGTATTATCTTCTTAGTTCAGATGCTTGAACGGATCTTTGTGTGACTTTGAATGAGTGAACCATATTGATTTCACTCGTCCATTATTGAATCTAAATGAGAGCGGCAAGTGACTCTTTTTCCCTCCTCGTCTGCTTCGTCCACCTGCTCCTCAAGAAATTAACATAGAACAAACATGCAATCTAGTTTTACATGATTGCAGCATCAGCCACTCGACAGGTTCAAACGCAGGTTGCAGATACAGTTTGCATCCATGGAAAGGTAAATTGCGTTAACAATTTCAGGTCTTTTTTTCTTCTTCTGACAGTTTTTCCCAAAGCATGGCATTGGTGCAGAGCTGGTAGAGTAGCCAAAAATTGTACTCAAGTAAAAGTACTGTTACTTCAGAATAATGTGACTCAAGTAGAAGTAAAAACTAGTCACCCAAATAATTACTTGAGTAAAAGTAAAAAAGTACTTGGTGAAAAAACTACTCAAGTACTGAGTAACTGTTGAGTAACGTCTGATTTATTTTTTTACAAAAGTACAAAATAATCATCTTCAGGCAAATTAAATCAATAAAATAATAAAATAAATTAAAATGAATTAAAAATTAAAAATAGCTTAAATTAAAATAATCTTAAAGTAAATTCAAGTACTTTAAGAAATAATAAAATAAATAAAATAAAAACAGAATAAAAAAAAAAAAAAATAAATTAAGCACAAGTATTACAACATTTCCAGCCTTTGTACTTTTCTTTTTTAACCAGCAGAACTAGAACAAACATGAACTCATAGAAACTCTGTGTGTTTGAGTCTGTGTAAATGTGACAAAACATGCAAAAACTAACATTTTTCCTAAAGAATCACCCAGTGATGTCATGAGATTGACGCGTACGCGGATAAAAGGGATAAAAGAAAAGTAACAGCTCAACGTAGCCTAATGTAGCGGAGGAAGAGGAACAGTTTCTTCTTCACAAATCTACTCAAGTAAAAGTAAAAAGTATAGTGATTCAAAACTACTCCTAAAAGTACAACATTTCCCAAAACTTACTCAAGTAAATGTAACGGAGTAAATGTAACTCGTTACTACCCACCTCTGCATCGGTGTTATGTAAGTATGTAAGTAACAGGCTGCAAATCATTCATGCATGCCGGAAAACTATTTGTCACATGAGCCATCTGTAGAGTTTCAGTCTTAGGCAGAGCTCATCATTTAGAAATATATTATTAAACATTGGTATTGTAAATCAGGTGTATATAACAGGTGGATTTGCTATTGTGTGTCTCATCATCTAGATAATAACAGAAAAAATGAATATTCTGAGAAAAATGAGTCACAAACAGATTAAATGAAGATCAAGAGCAACGAACACAAACATCAGATTGTTTCCGTTCACGGCGACAGCTGAGACTCAGACCGCTCTGTTTTCAGCTTCACTGATCATTAATGTTACATCTTTTAAGCATCTCATAAGCATCGTATTCATGATCATCACTGAACCGGTGAGACAAATACAGGAGAGCTGCATTCATCATAGGAATAGGTGATATTTTACAGTTCATGATAAACCGTCAAATAAATTCCCCACGGTAAGAATTTGTATCTCACGGTAAAAATGATAAATTCCCGTTGATGACGTTTTTGTGTAAAGATGATTTATGGAAGGAAGGAAGGAAGGAAGGAAGGAAGGAAGGAAGGAAGGAGGAAGGGAAGGAAGGAAGGAAGGAAGGAAGGAAGGAAGGAAGGAAGGAAGGAAGGAAGGAAGGGAAAAAAGAAGGAAGGAAGGAAGGAAGGAAGGAAGGAAGGGAAAAAAGAAGGAAGGAAGGAAGGAAGGAAGGAAGGAAGGAAGGAAGGAAGGAAGGAAGGAAGGGAAAAAGAAGGAAGGAAGGGAGAAAACAAGGAAGGAAGGAAGGAAGGAAGGAAGGAAGGAAGGAAGGAAGGAAGGAAGGGAGAAAACAAGGAAGGAAGGAAGAAAAAAGGATAAATTCCCGTTGATGAGGTTTTTGTGTAACAAACATGGTGGATCTGAGAGCGAGATAGATTTATAGTTACAAAGATGGAGTTGAATTGGTATTTTTTTATCGTCATTTTTATCGTTATCGGAATAAATGCCAGAAATGATCGTGATACATTTTTTAGTCCATACCGCCCATCCCTAGTGGGGACAACCATTTCAGAGACTGTAATTCTAGTCTTTTGGATTTAGTTACTCACTATTCCTGGTGATGCTGATCAAACTATCCAGTTCATACAGAAAAACTGTGATTTTTCATAATCTGTGATGATTAAAGTCGACTGCTCCTACAAGCAAATATGTGCAGCTATTTTACGGCTATGGATGTAATATATGAGATATTAAAATGTCATTTTTGTGGCACAGTATTTAGTTCATTAAAATAATGAAGAAATGTTGGAAGTGGAATTTATCTTCCATGCAGTCGAGCATTTTATTAATGTTGATGAAGCCTCAGTGCCGTCTGTCGAGCCGTTGGCAGGTTAATTAAAATGTCACCGTTTTCTCACTCCACGCGAGTCATACGAATACAAAATATGCAAATGTAAGATGTGAGTATTTAGTGGTCGAGTGGTGGTGAAATACTTGCAGGACTGCTGTTTTGACCCCACGCAACTTTTGTAAGTGTTGTTTTAGCCACGCGTTCGCTCAGGGGAGATATTTTCATAGTTGAGCAAGATCCTGCATAGTTCTGGAAGAATAACACCATAAATTAGACGCAATTTAGGGTTTATTCTACCGTGGGATGCTTACGCAGCAGTATAGGCTTGTACTGCGGTCTAAACATTTCACAATATTTCAAGAGCTTAACCAAAAAAGACAGAACACATCGTGTGTTTATTTAACTGGAGAGTTCAGCTTGACTGAATAGTGAAAGGTCTGTTGACTGGATGATGATGTCTTATTTGGGGATATGTATAAAAATATATGTATAAAATATAAAAATATATGTATATGTATAAATATGTATAAATCAGGGGTGTCATATGTGTATTTATGAATATGGAAAGCACAAGCACTTTATAAAGTGCTTTGTTTGTAAACTTTTAAAAAGAAATAATGAATAATGTGTGAGGTGTACACATTCTAGGGATGGTTGATATTTTACCGTTCACGATAAACCGTCAAAAAAATTCCTCACGGTAAGAATTTGTATCTCACGGTAAAAATGATAAATTCCCGTTGATGATGTTTTTGTGTAAAGATGATTTATGGAAGGAAGGAAGGAAGGAAGGAAGGAAGGAAGGAAGGAAGGAAGGAAGGAAGGAAGGAAGGAAGGAAGGAAGGAAGGAAGGAAGGAAGGAAGGAAGGAAGGAAGGAAGGAAGGGAGAAAAGAGGAAGGGAAGAAGGAAGGAGAGAGCAGGAGAAAAGAAGGAAGGAAGGAAGGAAGGAAGGAAGGAAGGAAGGAAGGAAGGAAGGGAGAAAAGAGGAAGGGAAGAAGGAAGGAGAGAGCAGGAGAAAAGAAGGAAGGAAGGAAGGAAGGAAGGAAGGAAGGAAGGAAGGAAGGAAGGAAGGAAGGAAGGAAGGAAGGAAGGGAGAAAAGAGGAAGGGAAGAAGGAAGGAGAGAGCAGGAGAAAAGAAGGAAGGAAGGGAAAAAGAAGGAAGGAAGGAAGGAAGGAAGGAAGGAAGGAAGGAAGGAAGGAAGGAAGGAAGGAAGGAAGGAAGGAAGGAAGGAAGGAAGGAAGGAAGGAAATGAGCAAGAAAGAAAGAAAGAAAGAAAGAAAGAAAGAAAGAAAGAAAGAAAGAAAGAAAGAAAGAAAGAAAGAAAGAAAGAAAGAAAGAAAGATAAATTCCCGTTGATGAGGTTTTTGTGTAACAAACATGGCAGATCTGAGAGTGAGATATATTTATAGTTACAAAGATGGAGTTGAATTGGTATTTTTTTTATCGTCATTTTTATCGTTATCGGGATAAATGCCAGAAATTATCGTGATACATTTTTTAGTCCATACCGCCCATCCCTACCCGAGAGAGATTTTCATGCGGCCCGAGAGAAGTTTCCAATGCAAAAAAAACGAAACGTTAATTTACTAAAAAGGAAGTAATAAATAATTGCCATGAATCGCAGCATATCCGATAATATATTTCTTCTACAAATCCATCGTTATTCCACAAATAGAGCAGTTTTCAACATTTTTTTAGTTTTCTAGAATGCATTTGCCGATTTTATTTCTTTGTCGTTTATTTTTATTAACTGACTACTATTATATATTTTCGCAGGAAAAATATCACTGCCAAAAAAGATGATAGAAGATATTTATTCTGAGAATTTCAGTTTTGAATACGAGGATTTACAAAGTAAAACAGTTAAAAAAGAAGTGCTGACTTTTTCGGCACACTGGCGTAAATAGCCGCGCCAATTTTTAAAAATAAATATACTTAATTGTACTGGAAAAATCTCTAAATCACAAAGAAACACTCTCGGATGTTATAAGAAAGATTTTGCTTTTAATTAAATTTCCTATAAAAAAGCGAAATATAAAAAAAACATACTTGTTTCTGTTTATCTTTGTAAAATTATATTAAAAGTATCTTACATAGTTTGAAAAAAAAACGAGAAATTTCAAGAAAAGATCCTGAAAAAATATATTTTACATAATTAGAGTGTAAACAAAGTGCATATTTCCTTTAAAATTAACTTAACTGATATTTGATCATATAACAATAGTCAAAAAAAAAAGAATTATAGAAAAAATTTTCCGCACCGTTTTTGTTATTTTGAGAGAAAAAAATTGGTCAAATCCGGCCCGCCGCCAAGCAAAGTGAGTTTGACACCCCTGGTATAAATTGTATGGCCTGCCAAAGGGTTATTCTCTCAAGTTTATTTAGACGGGACAATGCATATTAATGTACACTACATTAAGCAGTGTAAATACACCAGATTTGAGCAGAAATGCTAGTTTCCACCCGCAGTCCCCACAGAAAACATAAGCAAAATTCAGTCAGACAATACAATCAAAAAAGGGAACAAAGATGCTCCTACACTGCAAAAACTCAAAATCTTAACAAGAATATTTGTCTTATTTCTAGTTAAAATGTCTCATTTTTAGTCAAAAATGAGACATTACCAGAAAAATTACCAGAAAAATAACTTGTTATTTGACAATTTTCACCTGTTTCAAGTAGATTTTCACTTGAAATAAGTAGAAAAATCTGCCAGTGGAACAAGATTTATCTTCTTATTACAAGCAAAAAAAATCTTGTTCCACTGGCAGATTATTCTACTTATTTTAAGTGAAAATCTACTTGAAACAGGTGAAAATTGTTGTTTTTTCCAGTGATGAGTCTTGTTTTAAGTGGAATGAGATTTTTTTTACTAAAATGATAAATTTTAACTAGAAATAAGACAAATATTCTTGTTAAGATTTGGAGTTTTTGCAGTGATCCATGTTACTTATCCTGTGAAGGACAGAGTCATATTGATAAGTTCAGAAAAGTGTTTTTTATTGTTGTGTTTTGATGTATTTGATGTAAGCCCAGTGGATATTTAAAGCTTACAGAAGGCTGCATTTAACTGCTGCTATGTCATTCCTGCAGTATTTCTGCAGCTGTTTTGGTCACTGCTATTATTTGTAATATATTATATTATTTGTAATCAGCACAAATTATCTGTCCCCATATGATCAAATCCACCACCCCCCTGAATTATTTTTACAACTCAAGTACTGTATATATGTATATAATATAAAAGAAGTGAAAGACAGATTAGTCTGTGTTTCAGCTTAATAGTACTTGACAACTGTTTACTAAAGTGATCAGTCATGCAATTAAAACTTCTAAGACTTTATTAATGGCAAACACTTTAGAGTTTTGGTGTGTAGTCCAGTCCAATCAATCTTGACTTATTAAGCATATTATGTAGTGAAATTAGGAGTGATGAACGTACAGTAACCTGCAGGAGAACGAGCTTGGCCGGGGAGAGACAGCAGGAAGCGTGACGGAGCACGTGCACACGTGCACGTGCACACGCCTCCGTACGTGACGGAGCTTGTGCACGTGCACGTTCCTCCGTACGTACGTAGACCTGTGAACCAGGTGGAGTAATTGGAATATTTCATAGAGAGGGGTGAACGTAAGCGTAAAGTGCTGCTTGAGATTGATTGCCTGAACCAGCCTGACATACGTTGCCTCATTTCAGACACATTTGCCTCTTTGGATAATTGAAAGAAATGCTGAGGAAGTGCATGAATGAGAAAAGCCTCTGAATGAGGGATGCAGTAGCTGCTAGTGACCTTGCTGCGTCTGCGTGTGGGCGACTGAGCAAACCAGTCAGTGTTTGAGTGAGGGGCTGAATCAGTATTATTGATAAAGTGTGTTTTGTTTCAGTATTTTAATAAGTGTTGATGTTGTCGGACAGCGACGTTTCTGCAATCCAGTAGATCGCAGAGCTTGTTGCAGTAACTGGTGTAGCTGTGTGAGACGCTGCTGTGCACGTACCGTAGCTCCCAGCTCCCGCTCTACAATCACAAACAGCAGGGTTTCACATGAAGTGAATGGGTACGGCAGGCCAGGGGCCTCATTTATAAAGCTTGCTTGCCCACAAAACAGGGCTGAAAGATGCGCAAGCACCTTCTACGCAAAGGTTGGGATTTAAAATGAAAAAACTAACTGAAAAATGTGCGTATCTCTACGGCAACCCTGACCCTCCCGTAAGAATTTACTTAAGACACGGGGAACTGGCGACGCAGGCGGTGAGGTGGTGAAATGAAGCCATATTCATGTCATACTCTTAATAATGTCTTCACATATCAGACTTATAATAAAGAAACGCTGATCGTGTCCATCTGTGTGTGAAGCTCAGCGTCAGTCAGGACTCTGGGGCTGCAGCCGCGGTGCAGGACACGCCGGGAACCTCGTCTTCACCCGCCGATTCCAACCGTAGAGCGACTGAGGACAGAACAAATGAGGGCCCCCGTAGAGCGTTTAGGGGATCTACGGAGTCCCTAAAGGGACACAGATTTTTTTTTATATATATATATAATGAGTTTTACGCGCGCGTGAAACCTTTACGCGCGGGTGTAAGCCTAAATTATGGTTCTGCGTTAAAACGACGCGCACCTACGCCGTAGGCTCTGCGTTGGTGTAACGCCGAACCATAAATCAGCCTTGAGCAGCTCTGAGGGGAGAGGGGTAGCGGGGATGCCGGGCCGTTCTCGCATCGTCCTCGCACAAGGTTTCTGGATGATTTGCAATTACAGGCTGAGCCTACCGTTAGTTTTTAAACTGTAAAAAGTGGGGGAGACAAAAACATGATTTTGAAAAGACGGGGGGACATGTCCCCCCTGTTGCGCTGTGGCACTCACGGCGTTTAGCGCAGCAACGCCGTGCTGCCACTCACTCGCTGTATTTTATACTATTTATATACTTTTTCTACTTTTACTGTGACCACCAATAGTTTTCCTGTCCTCCACCTCATCCACAACATCTCGTTCTCAGTCTCCGTGAAATTCAGTGGCACGGTGGCTCGACACGTCTCATTCATCCTGAAGCCAAACAGGCTGCAGGAAGCCGCTGCACATGCTCAGCAGGCTCATCCATATGCAAATACTACTTTGCATTACCCTTTTATGGTAAAAAGTGGGCGTGTAGAGGGCGGGATATGAGGCAAATTCACCTGCGCAACCTTCCAGCTGGACTGTGACTTATGAAGCGAACATTACGTGCAAGTGTGCGTGCAAGTGTGCGTGCACGCGGTTTTATAAATCCGGATTTTTTTTTGCGACCCGCCATTTTCGGCTTTTGGCTTTACGTGCACTTTTAGTATGAATCCTACGCACTCTTTTATAAATGAGGCCCCAGGCCACTACGTTTTAACGCTGCTATACTTTCAGAACAACTCCTGATACAGATTAGAAAAAATAATTTGTTTTATTCACATGTATTGTAATAAACACGTTCATGTTTTAAGCCTTTACACAACCACAAATCTATCAAGACTAACAAACCTTCCTTCTGTAATCCACAAAACAATATTGACCTTTCTTTTTAAAGCTTTTTTTGTTTAATTTTTATTTTAATTGGAAAAGAATTATACTATGCAGGACCATGCTCAGTATGTATGTGGAAAGTGAGCAAGCAAGAGGTTTCAGTTCCTGAATAAATGACATATTTTCTATTAAAACATAAGCTTGTCCTGCTTTGCCATGACGATGTTTTCAGAGATGGAGATCTTATCCATTCCTCTCACCGTCTCGGGTCTTTTCTGGATCACACATCGTAGCGTGCTGGGTCTGATCAGGGGCGAGACCTCTGAGTAGCTGGGAGGATTCGTACAACCACCTCCCTCGGAGAAAACGTGCTTCCTGGATCTCCAGAGGTCTCCGAGGTGCAGCGGAGAGGCCTGCAGCTTCAGCAACAACTCTGGCCTCCCCCGGCTCTTTGAAGCTCGCTCAGCGTACACACACAACTCAGTTATTTGGTCCCGCTCCATGGAATCCTTTACGGAACGGAGCTGGTGTGTTTCCACCTTGTTTTTCATGGTTACTGTCCACAGCGTGGGGGCTGTGAGGACACAGCAAAGACAAACACAGCCTTCCCTTTGTGCTGTATTGAACTTGGCTTGCAAAGGAACAGAATTTGAAACCAGAGATTGTTGAAGAGTTTGTAGTATGTTCTTGAAAATACTATGCAGTCCACAAGCAGAGATATTTTGTAGGCAGATCTCAGAAGATTAGCATTCCTGTCAAGTAGGAATGGGCGATATTTTACCGTTCACGATATATCGTCCAAAAAATTCCTCACGGTAAGAATTTGTATCTCACGGTAAAAATGATAAATTCCTGTTGATGATGTTTTTGTGTAAAACTGATTTATGGATGGAAGGAAGGAAGGAAGGAAGGAAGGAAGGAAGGAAGGAAGGAAGGAAGGAAGGAAGGAAGGAAGGAAGGAAGGAAGGAAGGAAGGAAGGAAGGAAGGAAGGAAGGAAGGAAAGGAGGAAGGAAGGGAGAAAAGAGGAAGGGAAGAAGGAAGGAGAGAGCAAGAGGAAAGAAGGAAGGATGGAAGGAAGGAAGGAAGAAAACAAGGGAAGGAAGGAAGGAAGGAAAGAAATGAGCCAGAAAGAAAGAAAGAAAGAAAGAAAGAAAGAAAGAAAGAAAGAAAGAAAGAAAGAAAGAAAGAAAGAAAGAAAGAAAGAAAGAAAGAAAGAAAGAAAGAAAGAAAGAAAGAAAGAAAGAAAGATAAATTCCCGTTGATACGTTTTTGTGTAACAAACATGGCGGATCTGAGAGCGAGATACATTTAGATGAATTGGAATGAATTGGTATTTTTTTTATCCTCATTTTTATCGTTATTGGGATAAATGCCAGAAATTATTGTGATACATTTTTTAGTCCATACCGCCCATCCCTAGTGTCAAGAAAAATCTATTGCCTTTTTCCCTTTGCAACTACAGCGATGTTTGATGTCCCGGCACATGGACAAGACGACTAGAAAGGGGTCGAACAAGAGCCACATCTCCACAACATCCAGTACTCGAGTTGTAAAAATAAAATCAGGGGGGATGGTGGATTGTATCATATGGGGACAGATAATTTGTGCTGATTACAAATAATATAATATATTACAAATAATAGCAGTGACCAAAACAGCTGCAGAAATACTGCAGGAATGACATAGCAGCAGTTAAATGCAGCCTTCTGTAAGCTTTAAATATCCACTGGGCTTACATCAAATACATCAAAACACAACAATAAAAAACACTTTTCTGAACTTATCAATATGACTCTGTCCTTCACAGGATAAGTAACATGGATCACTGCAAAAACTCACAATCTTAACAAGAATATTTGTCTTATTTCTAGTTAAAATGTCTCATTTTAGTAAAAAAAAATCTCATTACACTTAAAACAAGACTCATCACTGGAAAAAACAACCATTTTCACCTGTTTCAAGTAGATTTTCACTTAAAATTAGTAGAAAAATCTGCCAGTGGAACAAGATTTTTTGCTTGTAATAAGAAGATAAATCTTGTTCCACTGGCAGATTTTTCTACTTATTTCAAGTGAAAATTTACTTGAAACAGGTGAAAATTGTCAAATAAGTTATTTTTCTGGTAATGAGTCTTGTTTTAAGTGTAATGAGATTTTTTTTACTAAAAATTAGACATTTTAACTAGAAATAAGACAAATATTCTTGTTAAGATTTTGAGTTTTTGCAGTGTAGGAGCATCTTTGTTCCCTTTTTTGATTGTAAATGTACTTGAAACAGGTGAAAATTGTCAAATAAGTTATTTTTCTGGTGTTATTTTTCTGGTGATGACTCTAAATGTTGAAATAGCAGTAAAACCACATTCATTGATGAAATGACATAAGGGATGGAAAGGGGGGATGGCAGTTTTATAGGGGGGAAGATTTTAACAGTTTTTATTTCAGGGGGGGGATGCCGTCCCCCTCATCCCCCTCAACTCCAGTACTGACAACATCCACCCGTAATGCAGATGCAGCAGAAGTATGATCAAATGATGACTTGAAAACGATGCTCTAGTATGTTTTCACACCCATAGAGGGCGCTGTGGTCTCCACAATCTCTCCACTCCAATGAGCTGACTAAAACACACAGAGAGAGAGAGAAACAGACAGACAGAGATACAACAGACTAGCAGAAGAGGACGTGTGTTTCCCTGCACGATGGCCTATTAAGCTCTTCCCACCCAGAGAGAGTCCATTCCCTCCGTTGTTTAAGGCCTCTTCCAGTTGGAGTATGTGAAGCATCGTGTGCTTTAGGGCCTCGTGAAGTCATGAAGCATCGGCCACGGACGACGCTAGCAAACCTCGACGCTAGGGATGGGCGGTATGGACTAAAAAATGTATCTCGATAATTTCTGGCATTTATCCTGATAACGATAAAAATGACGATTAAAAAAAATACCAATTCAACTCCACCTTTGTAACTATAAATCTATCACCACATTCAGTCTTTGGAGCCAAAACACTGCTCTAAAAGATACTAAATACTAAACTACACCATTTAAATTGAATTGATAAAAGATCCCTGTTCCGCCATGTTTGTTACACAAAAACGTCCATCCATCCATCCATCCATTGTCCACCGCATTATCCGAGTCCTGGTCACGGGGCAGCAGTCGGAGCAGGGATCCCCAGACTTCCCTCACCCCAGACACTTCCTCCAGCTCTTCCTCGATCTCTTCCTCAAGCTCTTCCGGGGGGAGTCCAAGGCGTTCCCAGGCCAGCCGAGTGACGTAGTCACTCCAGCGTGTCCTGGGTCTTCCTCGGGGTCTCCTCCCGGTGGGACATGACTGGAACACCTCCCTAGGGAGGCGTCCAGGGGGCATCCTATACCCTATATGCCCGAGCCACCTCAGCTGACTCCTCTCAATGTGAAGGAGTAGCGGCTCGACTCCGAGCTCCTCCCGGGTGACCGAACTCCTCACCCTCTCTCTAAGGGAGCGTCCAGCCACCCTGCGGAGGAAACTCATTTCGGCCGCTTGTATCCGGGATCCCGTTCTTTCGGTCATGACCCAGAGTTCATGACCATAGGTGAGGGTGGGAACGTAGATCGACCGGTAAATCGAGAGTTTTGCCTTTCGGCTCAGCTCCTTCTTCACCACGACGGTCCAGTACATCGACCGCATAACTGCGGACGCTGCACCGATCCGCCTGTCGATCTCGCGCTCCATTGTTCCCTCACTCGTGAACAAGACCCCAAGATACTTAAACTCCTCCACCTGAGGCAGGAACTCTCCCCCGACCTGGAGGGTGCAAGCCACCTTTTTCTCATCCCAGCCGCTTCACACTCGGCCTCAAACCGCCCCAGCACATGCTGGAGGTCCCGGTTCTTTCTTTCTGGCTCATTTCTTTCTTTCTTTCTTTCTTTCTTTCTTTCTTTCTTTCTTTCTTTCTTTCTTTCTTTCTTTCTTTCTTTCTTTCTTTCTTTCTTGCTCACTTCTTCCTTCCTTCCGTCATCAACAGGAATTTATCGTTTTTACCTCGAGATACAAATTCTTACCGTGGATAATTTAGACGGTTTATCGTGAGGGTAAAATATCACCCATTCCTACTCGACGCTCATCCCCTTGAACTGACTTTGCATCTCAGTCTCTTCTGTGTTAAAGTCTTTAAACACAGAAGAGTAATCAGTGATTACGCCTGAAACCACTGAAGGTAATGAGTCATCACAGAGAACGGCTGGTTCCTGAACGAGCCATTTAGTGTAAAAAACAAACACAAACCCCCTCCAAAGCAAACCACCGACTTCAAGGATGTGGCAGCAGCTGAGCCGTTGTTCTCGTGTTCTCGTGTAACACAGTTGGCTCAGGACTCTGGTAGATGGAATATGTTTTGTCAGTCTGCGGAGGAGACGAAGAAGGAGACGGAGCAGAGTGAGAGCTGGCAGGAAGTCAGGCCTGTGTAGTCGGGTCCTGGCAGACGTTTGGCCGGTAATAAACCTAACAATATCACATTAACACTCAAGGTCCGACTTTAATGGGGCTCGGCTTTGGCCGGCAGATGAGTTTGAACATAAACATACATTTATACATGGGTGCACACACAGTACTGGAGTTGAGGGGGATGAGGGGGATGAGGGGGGACGGCATCCCCCCCTGGAATAAAAACGGTCCAAATCATCCCCCCTGTAAAACTACCATCCCTCCTTTCCATCCTTTATGTCATTTCATCAATGAATGTGGTTTTACTGCTATTTCAACATTTAGAGTCATCACCAGAAAAATAACACCAGAAAAATAACTTATTTGACAATTTTTACCCATTTCAAGTAAATTTTCACTTGAAATAAGTAGAAAAATCTGCCAGTGGGACAAGATTTATCTTCTTATTACAAGCAATAAAATCTTGTTCCACTGGCAGATTGTTCTACTTATTTCAAGTGAAAATCTTCTTGAAACAGGTGAAAATGGTTGTTTTTTCCAGTGATGAGTCTTGTTTTAAGTGTAATGAGATTGTTTTACTAAAATGAGACATTTTAACTAGAAATAAGACAAATATTCTTGTTAAGATTGTGAGTTTTTGCAGTGATCCATGTTACTTATCCTGTGAAGGACAGAGTCATATTGATAAGTTCAGAAAAGTGTTTTTTATTGTTGTGTTTTGATGTATTTGATGTAAGCCCAGTGGATATTTAAAGCTTACAGAAGGCTGCATTTAACTGCTGCTATGTCATTCCTGCAGTATTTCTGCAGGTGTTTTGGTCACTGCTATTATTTGTAATATATTATATTATTTGTAATCAGCACAAATTATCTGTCCCCATATGATAAAATCCACCATCCCCCCTGATTTTCTTTTACAACTCGAGTGCCGTGCGCACACACACACACACACACACACACACACACACACACACACACACACACACACACACACACACATAACTGTCAACTGCTGCCTCTGAAAAATGACTGAACTCTGGCAGCAACTATAACTTACGATGTAACATTAAGTGGCGTGAGCTATGTCTGATCTCGTTCTTGTTGTTCCAGAGTACAGCTATGCTTTACTGTACTGCATGTCAAACATAACAGACCTTTGCTCTGCTTCTCTGCTGCCTGATACAAAACGGTGGGAAATAAATGAGTTACAGGAACTAAGCAGGACTGTAGCTACACATGCAAATCAGAAATGGACCTTTTAGGCACACGTTGGCTTCACTAGTGCACTTAACCGTCCAAACTCAGATTTTATGAAGACAAATGTAAAACATTGGGAGAACACAACACTTGTGCTATTTGTTAATTACAATGTATTACATACTAGGAGTGTGAATCTTTCAGTGTCTCACACTTCAATCTCTTCAATTCTCGGGGGTCACAATTTTCAATTCAAAATGATTTTTTAAGGTGGATTTAAGGTGGACTTAAGGTGGATTTAAGGTGGATTTAAGGTGGATAGTATAAGCAAGTGTGTATCGTAGATTATGTAGTTATACACTTGAAAAGATAATGTAAATAAAAGTTCTTCTTTAAATTTCTTTTTACATTTATTGCAAACACTAAAATCCAGTATAAATGTTATGTTATCTGCTTATTGGCATCATTGAAAGTTTTTTTACAAAAAAAAAATATTTCATTAAAAAGCTGATAGTTGTAAAAAATATATAAAATAAACAAAATTGTTAAGCTTAAGCCAGCTGCCTTAGCTAAATTAAAAGAGACTGCAGACTTAAAGGAACATGTGTGCAGTAACAACAGTTTTGAACTGCGGGACCCACGGCAGCACCGGCTGCTCCGTGAGAAGAGTGAGAACGATAGTCTCCAAAAATCCTTAGTAGTACCTGAAATGTTGACAGATTTGTTGCTAGTCACTTTTTGGGAAAAAAATTGCTGCTAGAAAGATCTAAAAACTCACAAAATATGCTGATAAAATGAGTTTATATGGCAACACTGCAGACGGCCAACCCTGTGCAGAAGCGGAGGAGTGCAGTGCACTTCGCCCTACGGTGACAGCAACCAGGGTTGAATCAGTGTCATTTAAAAATCACTTCTTGAATAATTTTGAATTGATCTAGAAACGCTAAGGATAAGAATCTTTATGTGAATTGATTTGTTTCAACAATGTTATTCCATACAGTGGCGTCAATTCAGTCAAAGCTAAGGTATGGTAAGGTTACGAGTCTCAGAACTGAACTACAGTATCAATCAACACGCCCAGCAAATACTCATCACAGAAGTTTATGTAGCTTATCTGTGTGGTCAAGAAAATTTGAACTTTTTCAAATACTGCCTCACTCACATCCTGCTAACTATGAACACTACACTTAAGGCTGATTTATGGTTCCGCGTTGCACCAACGCAGAGCCTACGGCGTAGGGTAAGCGTCGCCGCGTACCATACGCCGTAGATTTAATGCAGAACCATAGTTAAGGCTTTGTGTGCTGATTATGCAATACACATCTGTTTCGGCACCGACAGCAAGCGGCAGAGTTAGAGAGCAGCGTATCTGACAAACGCCATTTAACTCATTCTGTTCACTTCATCCACTATGTCAGTGCAACAATATCACGTGGACATCCCAGTTTAACTTAAAACAGTTAAAGTCCAAATGCAAAAAGGAGAGGGAGGAGCAGAAGAGAGAAAGAGAGTAAAAAAAGTCAAATATTTCCCTTAAACAGATTTATAAGAGGGTAGGGTGATTTGATATCTTACCTTAAGATGAACTTGCATAATTAATCCATCAGTGGCTAACAGCCCCGTTAATAGCCTGACTGGGGCAACATTGGACTCATCACTTGCCTTCTTTCTTTGAAAAACAATTGCAGGGTTGCCTGCTTTCTTTTCATTTTCGTAAGTTTGTAAGTTTTGTAAGTTAGTAACAAAGAGCGCTAAAAGCGAGATTGATAGCGACGACTGTCGTCAGGGATGCTGGGACATTTCAACATATGAGGGGGGTACAAGTGTTGGGAAAGATAATACCTAGTGAAATCCATCATGTTGTTCTGACTTGCATTTGTAGTTATTCTATATGTATTAAGTAATAGAATAATCAATACAAATAGACACAGAGTAATTCCATAAATGTATTTAAAAACCAAACATTTACATTTTCCCCTGAAGCCGAGGTGTGGCGGCTGCCGTACCTTCATACCCAATTGACGCCCCTGATTCCATACCACGAGCAGCAGTTTGATGTGCTCTGACAGCCACTTTGAGACGGACAGAAATACAGGTCAGCCACAGAACCAGAGCTTGTAGGACTTCCATTGACTTTATTTTAAATTCAAGTGACATGTGAGTTAAAGCACAATCCCATCTTCCTCTACATTGAAGCCTACTGTATATCCAGAATCTGCAGCGCTGGGCACATGCACGGCTGTCAGACTGTCACAGACCTGACACATCCACACAACCATTCACACTTTTATTTACATCTCCATTTGACTTAGGCCACGTTTACACATAGCCGGGTATTTACAAAAACGGATATTTCCCCCTCTACGTTTTGAAAAATACCATACGAACCCACATAAATAAGCTGTCACGGTGCTATGACAGAAGAATGGACACAAGTGATCCACTTTCACTGAGAGAAGGTTAGAATCATAATAGTTAAGACGAATAAAAGAAGTTTGGATTAATTTAATTAAGTCATTTAAATAATTTAATTTCAATCTCCTGATTGGTGTCACAAATGGGTTTCCTTTCTGATTGCTACATCGGCATCACATTATTCATTATTTGCTGCAGCATTTATACCCTCAGGTTTGCGTTGTTAAGGCCACGTTTACACATAGCCGGGTATTTACAAAAACGGATATTTCCCCCCAGAGCCGTCTGGGAGATTTGCGAGGCCCTGTGCGAAATGGCCGGGGGGGACCCTTGCGCACTCGCTACGCTCACGCGCTCAAAATGTTTGGGTTTTTCGGGTCGGATCGGGTGTCTATATGCGCAATTTTAACTCTCCAATTAGCAAAATACTGGATACCTTCCCCTGCCTCATCAGCATCTCTTGCCTCCACGTGGGGCCCCACGGCTGCTGGAGACCCGGTCGGATCGGTGTTTTTTGTAACAAATTTATCAAATGAGCCTTTCAGAGAGGCATTAAACTCTTCCATTTTCTTTAGTTTTTTTCTTTTTTCATCCCCTGATGGAAATTTCCTGAATCTGTCTCGTTCTCTCGACATTGTGTGACAGTTTGTTCCAACTCCACCGTCTGGATCAGAGCAGCTTGTGTCTGCGCTTGGTCTGACGCAGTTGTATTGAACAACAGACATGCGCATCATTGCACATATATTTATTGATATGCACAGACTAGTACACATTTAGGTCTGTAATGGAACGTGACTGTTGATATTTATAAGGAAAAAAAAAATAAAAAATTTGAAAAAAAAGAAAAGATTTTTGACAAAAAAAAAAAAAAACAGTCCATAGCGCGAGGCCCCGTGCGGTCGCACGGTTCACACACCCCTTGCGGCGGCCCTGTTTCCCCCTGTACGTTTTGAAAAATACCATCATTTACACAAATACGCTGTTAAGGTGCTATGAGCAGCCAAACCTACAGGGGGCAGTGTAACGAGAAGATAAAGTCATGCTAGCCAATCAGAATCCTGGAAAAAAACATCAACAAATGACACGAGTAACTTCCAGTTACTTCCAAGATGAACCAGAGTCTTTGGTTTGGAGTGACAGAGAAGTGGAGTTACTTTTAAGTGTGACTTTAGAATATAAAACAGGTAAAATACAAGAAAATATTGACGGTGGCCAAACAAATTGTAAACAGGTCGCACACATGACGCTGGTGACGTTTCTGTCTCATAATGTGACGTTCTGAAGCCTAAATGTCTGTTTCCCTCCGTTTACAAGCAAACGTGAAGACAGAGTTTTTGTTAATCTCCACTTTGGCCGGAGTTTTCAGAAATGATGGTTGTTGGTGACTTTGAGCTCCGTTTTCGTGTAAACGAACGGCCAAAACGCAAGAAAACACCACCGTTTTTGCTCCGTGCAAACAGGGCTTTAATTGGTTTATGTATAGACACAGTTCCACCTTGTTCCTCACTAAGTTTTAGATTGCCAGTTTCACTTTTGAACACCCTGATTACCTTTCGTTCTCATAGTAATCAAAAATCAGTGTTAGCCTGTCTAAATCAGCCTCTGTTAAATGATGCCTATAAAAATAGAACTTTGTCGCCATAGTAACGATGTAAAGGGCTTGCTGGTTAGCTCTGCTGAGCATCTAATGTACTGTATCAGAATAATCAGTCATAAACTTTCTCTGCCCGATTCTATTTTCTTTTTTGAACCACATCCTAAATTGAATCGAATGTTTCTAAAAGGTGACGTTAGTTTCCATTCAATGCTTTCAAATGTTTATGGTGCAGTTTGGCAGGATAAAGTTCATTAAAGTGAAACATAAAAACGAGGTGCATATTCATTTTGCTTTAAGAAGTTGGTGTAGTTTGGTCTTACGTCTTTAGGTTACAGAGATAATCTCCCTGTTTAATAGGAGAAAGGAATTCCTTTGAAGAGCAATGTTACTATTACATTTTTGTGTAAAAGAAAAACGACTCTCTGAATGTGTGATAAAGGTAGCGCTGCAGGGGGTCTGTGCTTCTATTGAATGGTGTTTTTCGAATAAGCGTAACTCTTGTAACTTTCCGTATCTCATCCTGTGAGAATTCTTTTCAAAACAACAAAAAAGACAATCTCAGCACTGAAGAAAACGGACAAAAACACGTCTGTTGAGAAAACACTCAGATGATGAAAGTACCAGAGGATCATTCAGATGAGGCAAAGCCCTAATGTAACGTGTGATGTTTAATGATTCAGTAGGGTTATAGCACAACTACAGCGTACCGATTAGACCAAACCTGGAAATTACATTTTGATTACTTTAGTTTGACCGGCTATGTCAGTCAGTACGTTTACATGCAACAGGTTTCTGATCGTATAAGACATCGTTCAGACTTTTAAACTGCACGTAAACACCTTAATCCGATCTACTTCGGACCTATTTCGGACCTATATCGGACATTTAATAATCGGATAGCAACACCTAGATAATTCGTTCATAGTCGGAATGTTAACGCCATGTCTACGGAGACATCGGATATTACAGTCTGAGCAGCTGGAGAATTTCCTCTGGGGCGTTTCCTTCCTTCCTTCCTTCCTTCCTTCCTTCCTTCCTTCCTTCCTTCCTTCCTTCCTTCCTTCCTTCCTTCCTTCCTTCCTTCCTTCCTTCCTTCCTTCCTTCCTTCCTTCCTTCCTTCCTTCCATCCTTCCTTCCTTCCTTCCTTCCTTCCTTCCTTTTCGTGTTAAATAGTTGTTTAAACACCAGCATGGCTTCAGCAAGTTCAACTCTCTTTTGGACGGACGAGGAAAACCGGTTCATGCTCCATCAAATACAAGAGCTGAACATTTTAGAAAAACCGAGGCACTCAAGAAGTTACAAAAATATAAAAAGCCTTTATTTAATCATGGCTTAGTAAAAGTAAAAAAATGCCAACATGTTTCGGCCATGTAGGCGTTCCTCAAGGCAGATACGGGGGCTCCCTGTTTAATATCACATATTGTTTATCTTTTGTTTGATTGATTAGTCCTCCTATATATTTTTGGTCTTCCTTTTTTTCTACTTTGTGTAACTAGGTATTGTTAGAGATATTGAAAGAATCTTTCTGTATTTAAAAGTTATTTTGAAATATTTTGTCTACTTTTAGATGATTAAAAACTTTAGAGGATTTCCTTGAAACATTTTTCTAATTTGATCCATTTTCCTGCTTTAAAACATTCAAAGAGTTTTCTTTCACCTTCAAAACACTTGAAAGATATTACTTTATACTTTCTTTTTTGGTTGTCTTTTGTATTATTACTGTTCGTATTGCTGTTTGTGTCTTTCTTTGCTGCTTATGCTGATTGGTCGTTTGTTCTCCTCTGCATCTGATTGATGTGCCTGTTTGTTCCTACCAGGTTATTGATCCACCTGAGCTGATCATGTGACTTCTCACCTGAGTTTAAAGAGCTGCCTGAAGGAGACCCCTCTGTCTTTGTTATCTGCCTTGAAGAAGGCCTACATGGCCGAAACATGTTGGCATTTTTTAACTTTTACTAAGCCATGATTTAATAAAGGCAGGTACGCCACCCGTCCCGTAAAATACGGAATTGTCCTTTATTTGAGAAAAAAATGTTGCGTCCCATATTGAACTAATACGGGACGCGATTTGTACCGTATTTTCATTAACTTTTACACCATATTCTAGTTGAATTATTGAAATAAATTAACCTTTACACCATATTCTAGTTGAATTATTGAAATAAATGAACTTTTACACCATATTCTAGTTGAATTATTGAAATAAGTTAACTTTTACACCATATTCTAGTTGAATTATTGAAATAAATTAACTTTTACACCATATTCTAGTTGAATTATTGAAATAAATTAACTTTTACACAATATTCTTCACCTGTAGGCTATATTATACATTTGGGCTGATGTGGACATACAAGCATAGGAGGCTATTTCAGTTGCTAGTACGGTTGTCTGTCTGTACAGTCATGCAAGTTCAATGCTATTAAAGCACTTTAAACTTTAAATCAAAGCATTTTGTTTTTTTATATAAAAATTGTATATAAAAATAAACACATTTTTATTCAGTTTAGAAGTTTGGGGGCTTTTTTCTTTTGGCTCCTGCGCTGCTGAAATCAGGGCGTCCCTTATTTCTATTTCTGAAAGGTGGCCACCCTATCTGATACCATCAGAAATCCCATTTCTTTGCTGCACGTAAATGTACTGACTGTTGCTAACTGGTTAGCAGTGTTGCCTCACAGTAAGATGGTTCCTGGTTGGACTCCCATGCCTGGCGTGGTGTGTTTCTGTTCTCTCCGTGCTTGCATGGGTTCTCTCCGGGTACTTCTTCCCACAGTCCAAAAACATGTATGTGGAGGTTGATCAACATTCTAAATGTTATGTGTGTGAGCGTGAGTGGTTGTTTGTCTCTCCCTGTAGATTTGTTGCATCAATACCGGCCCAAATCGATGTGCTGACCATAATTCGCTGTGGAAACCCCTCTCTTCTTAGAGGGATTTAGCTGAAACGGCTGAAGAGATTAACCGGCTACATAACATCCAGCGCTGCCAGAGATGTTGAAACACGCAAAGTGTTTCCATTATACTTTTGCGATAAAGTGGATTATCGAATCGCCTGAAAAAACAACTTCCTGGAACTGTTAAAAGGTTTCTGCGATATTTGGGTTTTGGGTTGTGCGGAAATCTAGGGGTGATGGAGACGCGACCCATGTACTTCATTTAGATAGATGCCAAGTAAACTTAATGAATAAATTACTCTACTTCTTGTTTCTGGAGAGATGCATGTTGATGCTCCTCTACTTGAAAAAAATAAAATAAAATCAGGGGGGATGGTGGATTTGATCATATGGGGACAGATCATTTGTGCTGATTACAATAATATAATATATTACAAATAATAGCAGTGACCAAAACAGCTGCAGAAATACTGCAGGAATGACATAGCAGCAGTTAAATGCAGCCTTCTGTAAGCTTTAAATATCCACTGGGCTTACATCAAATACATCAAAACACAACAATAAAAAACACTTTTCTGAACTTATCAATATGACTCTGTCCTTCACAGGATAAGTAACATGGATCACTGCAAAAACTCACAATCTTAACAAGAATATTTGTCTCATTTCTAGTTAAAATGTCTCATTTTAGTAAAAAAAATCTCATTACACTTAAAACAAGACTCATCACTGGAAAAAACAACAATTTTCACCTGTTTTCACAGGATAAGTAAAATGGATCACTGCAAAAACTCAAAATAAGAATATTTGTCCTATTTCTAGTTAATTTTTATTTATTTATTTATTTAAAGGTTTAAATTACAGGGACAATGCACATTAATAACACATTTAAACCAATGTAAAATGTGCCGGAATTAGCCAAAAAGGCTATTTTGCATCCGCTGTCCATGGACTGGTGTAAAAATAGTCAACCTAAAAGAAAGAATTATTAGATACAATCAATAAAACATTTCCGAATAAAAAAGGTTATATCAAAAATGTCTCATTTTAGTCAAAAAATCTCATTACACTTAAAACAAGGAATCACTGGAAAAAACAACAATTTTCACCTGTTTCAAGTAGATTTTCACTTGAAATAAGTAGAAAAATCTGCCAGTGGAACAAGATTTTTTTGCTTGTAATAAGAAGATAAATCTTGTCCCACTGGCAGATTTTTCTACTTATTTCAAGTGAAAATTTACTTGAAACAGGTGAAAATTGTCAAATAAGTTATTTTTCTGGAGTTATTTTTCTGGTGTTATTTATTACTCTAAATGTTGAAATAGCAGTAAAACCACATTCATTGATGAAATGACATAAGGGATGGAAAGGGGGGATGGCAGTTTTACAGGGGGATGATTTGGATCGTTTTTATTTCAGGGGGGGATGCCATCCCCCTCATCCCCCCTCATCTCCAGTACTGCTGACAGCGTGCCACAAAACTAACTCATGAGGGAGAACCAGGAGGTGGTGAGGTCCAACTACTGCTCCCCGTGTCACCGTCAGGGCCTGATTCCTCCCTCATCTTTATTTAAACCTCACACCCCCACCCCACTTTCTCTTGTTTCCTTCCTGTCGTTGTCCTTCACTATCCATGCTCCTCTCGTGCCGGCCGTCTGACACCGTTTTAAATTGGGCGATGTTTGTGCAGCTGATGCAATTCCCACAAAAGCCAAATATGTGATATTTATTTCTCTGCTTGCAAACAGACAGGACTGTCTTGTCCGGGCTGCAGGGGGAATGTGTTATGTCAATAGTGTGTCATCCTGGACAGGACAAAGTTTGGCCAGACGCACAGACCACTGGTACCATGGAGATCACACGCTCACCTTTTCCTCTCCAGAGAAACTAACATATATAAAGGAAGATTGTTTGGTGGGAATGTGTACACCTCACTAGGAATGGGTGATATTTTACCGTTCACGATAAACCGTCCAAAAAATTCCCCACGATAAGAATTTGTATCTCACGGTAAAAACGATAAATTCCTGTTGATGATGTTTTTGTGTAAAACTGATTTATGATTCTGTGTTAAATCCACACACAACGGAAGGAAGGAAGGAAGGAAGGAAGGAAGGGAGGAAGGAAGAAAGGAAGGAAAGAGAGAGCAGGAGGAAGGAAGGAAGGGAGGAAGGGAGGAAGGAAGGAAGGAGAGAGCAGGAGGAAGGAAGGAAGGAAGGAAGGAAGGAAGGAAAGAAGGAAGGAAGGAAGGAAGGAAGGAAGGAAGGAGAGAGCAGGAGGAAGGAAGGAAGGAAGGAAGGAAGGAGAGAGCAGGAGGAGGAAGGAAGGAAGGAAGGAAGGAAGGAAGGAAGGAAGGAAGGAAGGAAGGAAGGAAGGAAGGAAGGAAGGAAGGAAGGAAGGAAGGAAGGAAGGAAGGAAGGAAGGAAGGAAAAATTCCCGTTGATACGTGTTTGTGTAACAAACATGGAGGATCTGAGTCATTCCAGTTTTGCAGTACAGGTGTAACTCATTTAATTGGTTTTTATTAATTCATTTTAATTGCTGTAGTTTAGTATTTAGTATCTTTTACAGCAGTGATTTGGCTCCAAAGACTGAATGTGGTGATACATTTATAGTTACAAAGGTGGAGTTGAATTGGTATTTTTTTTATCGTCATTTTTATCGTTATCAGGATAAATGCCAGAAATGATCGTGATAAATATTTTAGTCCATACCGCCCGTCCTACACCTCACACATTATTCAGACCACGCTAGTGCACATTCTTGAAGCAACGCAGGCCTGAAACTGCGAGGTTGATGCGAGATGGTGGGTGGAAAAGCAAGAGAGTTTGAAAAAGCTGTGACAGTTGACGCGATGCATCTCCCGTCTGCAACTCTTCAGCTCGGTCTGCTTTGACACAAAGGAAGTCATCGCTGACAGACTCAAACTTCACAGCTTACTTTGAGCACCAGGATCACTTTTTCTGCTCCTGCCACCTTTCTGCTCCCCGACTCACTTCCCTTTTGTGTTTCCAGCTCCAGATCTTTCACTTTTACCCCGTCCTCAGCTACAGACACTTATACTACCACTACAAAAAAAAGCACATACCGGTACTTTATAATTTCATGAACAGTGTACCTTTTTTTGCACCTGCTGCAGCACAGAGCTGATATGATTTGGCAAAAAGTGATTTGTTAACCTTTATATAATAGCTCGGGCTATTTATGCAGCTTCATCTTTGGGAGCTTCCACTCTGAATACCAATGGTTTGCGGTGCTGCAGTGCTGCTGCTGCTTCCACACGGGTATTTACAACTCCTGGATGCGCTCCAGACTCAAATATATGGGTCCGGGCTTGAATAGATGTCAGAACGGTCTGTACTTGCATTTTCCATTGGGAGAAGTCAATAAGGTGTAACATAGTTGGGTGTGAAAAGAAGGGCGACTTGAAGTGGGCCAGAAGATATAAATGGAACAACATACACTGAATAAGCTAAATATTTGGGCCATGATGATGAGCCGCAGCCCCTTTGTGATACAATCTTACTCATCTGCTTCCTTTTGTGACAATTTAGCAATAAAGAGGCCAAAAGGACAGGAGACTTTTAAAGGAGCTGTATGTAAGAGCAATAATAAAACGATTCATAAAATGACCCCGATATGTCAACAGACATTTAAAAATTAAGTTCATTTCAAATACTTATGTCACTAACAACAGCACTCAAGCCAAGATATTCCAGTTTAAAAAGAGGAGTTGCAGCCCTCAACTGATGTTTATGTTGAAGCTCCACCCTCCACCTATCTCCCAATCACCAAGTCAGTATTGTTTCTGAAGCTCCACCCTCCACCTATCTCCCAATCACCAAGTCAGTATTGTTTCTGAAGCTCCACCCTCCACCTATCTCCCAATCACCAAGTCAGTATTGTTTCTGAAGCTCCACCCTCCACCTATCTCCCAATCACCAAGTCAGTATTGTTTCTGAAGCTCTACCCCTCCACCTATCTCCCAATCACCAAGTCAGTATTGTTTCTGAAGCTCCACCCTCCACCTATCTCCCAATCACCAAGTCAGTATTGTTTCTGAAGCTCCACCCTCCACCTATCTCCCAATCACCAAGTCAGTATTGTTTCGTCCGGGTTGCCAGCTCGGCTCTAATTATCGCAGCAGCCGCTACGAACGTGTTGGATGGACTTTCGCGACCATACGGGCGCCGTGTGGAAAGGGGCACCCTCAGTTTTGTGTCATTTCTGTATTTAAAACACACATACAGCGCACCAAACGTAAAGGCGCCGTCTACACACACACACACACACACACACAAGCACACGAGTGTGCGTATTTAAAAATAGAGCGGGAGCAAAACTTTGTTTAATTGTACTTTATTTCAGTTTTTACATTAATCAAACCCATCGAAGTCTCATCCTCTGTTTCTGCATTAAAGAGCTCCGCTAAATCAGCTGTGCCAGTCCGAATTCCTCGCTGTCAGAGTCACTTTCCGTGCCGTGCGGCGCCTCGGACTTGCCGGCTTTTGCAAAAGCTCGCAAAATAGTCCCAGCAGACACGTTAGCCCACGTGTCAACAATACATCTGCAAACTGGGGCATAACTTGCGCGGCGCTGCTTTCCACTCCTGAGTTCTCCCTCAGTCATCCATCTCTCCCACACCACTCGCAGCCTTAAGGCTGATTTATGGTTCCGCGTTGCACCAACGCAGAGCCTACGCCGTAGGGTACGCGGCGACGCGCACGTACGGTGCGCTTCGCTGCGTAATTAAATTTTGCAGTACATTATTACTTCGCAAAAGATCTTTCATAAAGCATTAAATACAGAAAATAAACTTACTGTGTAGGACTCGTCGCTTGCCATGGCAGCCTACGTTCCTGCTGCATTCTGCAGCCTACCTGGCAACCTCTGGTCGGGGGGAGGAGGGGGAGGAGGGGGAGGGTACACGCCGCTCAACAGTATTTTGAAAGTGACTGCAGTACCAGTTTTGGACATTTCTTACACACGGCTCCTTTAACAAAAATACCCTCTTTGTTATATTCTTGGACATTTTTACTTTACGTTTGACTCCTGAATGCCCTCTATATCTGATTCTAATCCCAATCTGTTGGGACTACACGGGAGCTGAATAGTGAATCTTGGATCTGGAAAAATGGCAAACTGAAAAGTGGGGAGGGGCTGTGGATGAGTGTGTATTTAGGATTGGAGTTTCCATTTTTAAGTGCCACAGATAGGGGGTTGGGTCGGGGAAGAGATTCCATGGTGTGTTAATTCCATCTGAATGGATTTTTATTGTGCTCCAATTTTTTTTTTTTTTTTTTTAATAACGCTGCTCAGTCACCATGTCCACTTTCCTAATTCTTTCCATCTTTTGTTGCACACAGCAGACTTGGCAACTATTGTTAACACATTGCTTGTGCCAGAGAGAGCTATGCTTGTGTGTGTGTGTGTGTGTGTGTGTGTGTGTGTGTGTGTGTGTGTGTGTGTGTGTGTGTGTGTGTGTGTGGTAAGATTTGAGACTGGCTAATCCACAAGCCATAATAGAAGACTGTTGCTTTTAATGCCACATCAAGCTGAAGTGTGTGTTGTTGGCGGTATCCGGTTTAGAAACGATCAGAGGTCAGATGAAGGTCAGACCCCGACAATGCTATATGCAAGTAGCTGGTGTTGGATTGATTCAAAACTGAATCGCCGAGTGATATTTCCTTTTATTTCAAATCAGATAGAGCAATCATACTCTAGATCAGCGGTCGGCAACCCAAAATGTTGAAAGAACCATATTGGACCAAAAACACCAAAAACAAAAATGTCTGGAGCCACAAAAAATTTAAAGTCTTGTATAAACCTTAGAATGAAGGCAACACATGCTGCATGTTTCTATATTAGTTATAACTGGGGGGAGATTTTTGTTTTCATTAAGCACTTCAAGAAAAAAGTCGGATTCGTGAAAAAAGTCGGAATGTTGAGAAAAAAGTCGAAATTTCGTGAAAAAAAGTCGGAATGTTGAGAAAAAAGTCAACATTTCGAGAAAAAAGTCGAAATGTTGAGAAAAAAGTCGAAATTTCGAGAAAAAAGTCGAAATTTCGTGAAAAAAGTCGGAATATTGCGAAAAAAGTCGAAATTTAGAGAAAAAAGTGAAAATTTAGAGAAAAAAGTGGAAATGTTGAGAGAAAAGTGGAAATGTCAAGGAAATAGTCAAAATTTCAAGAAATGTCGAAATATCGAGAAAAAAGTCGAAATGTTGAGATTAAAAAGGAAAGGAAAAAGAAAAAAGTCTGCGCTGGGGGGGCATTGCTGCCTTGGTCCTCCGTCGCTGGCCGGGGGCCAAGTGCCCCCTGCGGATGTGGGGACTCCGGGACCCTTGGGGTGTCCGCCGGGGTGGCCTCGGGGGGGGGTGGGGCCGGGTCCGGGGAGCGGGCCTCCCCTGACCGGGGGGTGCACGGGCGGGGCGCGACGGCGGGGTGGCACCATTCCCAGGTATCTATGTCTTATGTTGTCAGTATGAATGGGAGGATGTTGGACCGTTTCCCCCTCCGTCTGGGGGCTCCGGGGGCGCCCGTGGAGGTACGGTGGGGCCCTGGCCCGGCTCGGAGGGCCGGCCCCCGTCTACTGGACGGCCGGTGGGGGGACGCGGGTGTCTTACCAGGGCCGGCTTTGCTGGTCCTGCTTCGGCCTCCGCTCCCCCTCTTTCCCCCCCTACACGATTCATACGTACATAGGCGAAGGGCGGGGGGTCCGGGTCGTGGGGGGCACCGTCCCGCGTGGCCCGGCACTCCCCGCCTCATGGTTTTAACAGCAAAATAGACACTGCACATTCAACACTTAATAAATACATTTGACAAGGACACGTAGTTCGGGAGGGGGGGGGGGGTCGGTGTCAATCGATACTTGGCCCTCCCCCCTCCCTGTTTTTATGGCATTAATCACACGCACTCAACACCAGGGGCGGGAGGGGGTCCCACATCACCCGCGTTCCCTCACCGGCCTGGGACAGGTGGGTCGGGTTACCCGCGGCCTGGCGGGGCCCACCGTGCAGCCTGGGGTGCTTTCTGGCGGTGCTGGACCCCCCCGGGGAGGGGGAAACGGTGCGTGATTGTATGTCTGTGTCGGTGAGAATGCGGTATGGAAGGGTCCTGCCATGGAGGATTTGAGCCTCCATTGGCAGGACATCAAAACTTAATAATTTATGAATATTATATTATACAAAGATGGTTATTATTATTATTGTTAGTATTATTATTATTATTATTATTAGTATTATTATTATGTATAGTATATTATATTATTATTAGTATAGGTATCGGATAGGTGAATGGATGAATGAATGGGATGCCTGGGTCTGGGGCCCTCCGTTGTCGGGCCTGCACGGGTGTCGCCTTGTTGGGGGGTTCCCTCTCTCCGGGCCCGTCTCCGGTCCCCCCCGCTGCCTCTGCGGTGGGGCGCCCCTCTGGTCTTGGAGGGCCACTTTCGTGGGGGACGGGTGCGCCTGCCCGCGTCGACGGCCCGGGCGGCTCTGTCTCTCCGGGCAGGCTGGCCCCCTGCCGGGTGGGGGTCGTTGGCCTGAAGGGTGAGGGCCTCCTGGCCGCGTGTCCGGCCCGGACCGGGTGGCCGGGGATTGCCTGGGTCGCGGTCCGCCGCCGCGGGATCCCTGGCTGCTTCTTCCCGCGCTGTGGGGGCCCCGCCCGCGGGCCCCCTCGGCCGCCGCCGGGGGGGGGGGGGGCCTCGCGGGCGGTGGGTTGCCTCCCTCCTACTTCTCCCCTCTGTGGGGTTGCCGGTGGCCTGGGTTCCGGGCTCTTCCGTGTCGGCCTCTGGTCTCGCGGGTGGCGGGGCTGCTCCCCCCCCTCCCCCACTATAGATACACTTCAGGTGGAGCTTTGTTTGGTTTATTACACACACACACACACACACACACACACACACACACACACACACACACACACACACACACACACACACACACATAGTCACTTAGTCACATGCATTTACACACACACACACACACACACACACACACACACGCATGATCATATACATACACACACACACACATAGACATACACACTGGCTTGTTCACCTGCATGCTGGCTCTCTAGTTTTTGGGTTTAGGTAGCGATAGCTTAGCTCAGACTGCGATCAGATATCAAGATTTAGGTCGATTGCTGTTATTGTTTTGGTCGGCTCCGTGCCGGTTTCGTGCTTTGTTTGTGGTTTTTTGTTGCAGATTTCCAGTGCTTGACGTGTGTCTCCGTGTGTTCCTGCTTCCTGGATTGGCAGTGGAGGTCGTCACCCCCCCCCCCCCCAAAAAAAAAAAAAAAAAAAAAAAAAAACACTGGGTTTGTATGCGTATATTTATGTATGTGTACGCATATGTGTGCGTATATATATGTATATATATTAAATATAGTAATAATGCACACATATACACTTTTGGTTTCTACCGTCATGGTATCAATCAATAATATGTGTGCAGACAAGGTAAAAAAAAAAAAAAAAGGAAAAAGCAAGAGATTTGAGACTGGCTAATCCACAAGCCATAATAGAAGACTGTTGCTTTTAAAGCCACATCAATCGACAGAGCTCGGATATGCAAGTTACTGGTGTTGGATTGATTCAAAACTCAATAGCCGAGTGATATTTCCTTTTATTTCTGAGATGCTGTCTATGCTAAATGAACACGTCATTTAGGAATAGACATACTACATTAGTGTTTTGAGGATTCTCTGCAATCTCATCAATAAGCCCCTGATTAGTCTGGGCATCAAAAAGAAATGAATATTTTACGCCGAAAGATTGAGCATAAACAAATAGATCATAGAGTCACTGATTAAATACCTGTATTAAATTTGTTCCATAATTTGAAGTCTGTGAATAATCATTTCTCAGAATGAGGGAAATCCTGGAAAACGTATTCTATTTCTTTATTGCCAATATATTTATATTTAATTTGACTGTATTTCTTTATGCGTTGGCTAAAATGTCCTTAAGGAAATGTTGATCCACTTGTGTGTAAGAGTTCCAGAGAGCTACTATGAGAGGAATAAACACTTTACAGGGCGTTTAATGTTGGTTATTTCCCTAAACTAACATCATTTAGGCTTCACTTAAATCAACGACCCCCAGTCACACTAAGACTTTACTCCATTAGTAGTGAAGTGTCTTATAAACCATGCAAGGTCTAGAAGTCACTGACCAAAGACACCAGTTAAAGTTAAAGTTCTCCAGTCTTGACAGTAAATAAAGGATTGTATTAAATTGCAGTTTGAATCTCATTTGAGTTTAATTCACGTGTAAAGTTTAGTAGGTAAATAGTTTAACCCTCGTACCTTTGGGTCAAAATGACCTAATTCTCCTGTTCCTTCTTTCCTCCTACTCTCTCCTTCCTTCTCCCTTCCTTCCTTCCTCTTTTCTCCCTTCCTTCCTTCCTTCCTTCCTTCCTTCTTCCTTCCTTCCTTCCTTCCTTCCTTCCTTCCTTCCTTCCTTCCTTCCTTCCTTCCTTCCTTCCATCCTTCTTTTCTCCCTTCCTTCCTCCCTTCCTTCCTTCCTTCCTTCCTTCCTTCCTTCCTTCCTTCCTTCCTTCCTTCCTTCCATCCTTCCTTCCTTCCTTCCTTCCTTCCTTCCTTCCTTCCTTCCTTCCTTCCTTCCTTCCATCCTTCTTCTTCTCCCTTCCTTCCTTCCTTCCTTCCTTCCTTCCTTCCTTCCTTCCTTCCTTCCTTCCTTCCTTCCTTCCATCCTTCCTTCCTTCCTTCCTTCCTTCCTTCCTTCCTTCCTTCCTTCCTTCCTTCCTTCCTTCCATCCTTCTTTTCTCCCTTCCTTCCTTCCTTCCTTCCTTCCTTCCTTCCTTCCTTCCTTCCTTCCTTCCTTCCTTCCTTCTGAATGTCGAGAAAAAAGTCGAAATGTTGAGAAAAAAGTCAAAATTCCGAGATAAAAGTCGAAATGTCGAGATTAAAAAGGAAAGGAAAAAGGAAGAAAGAAAGAGAAATAAAGGAAAAAAAAGAAGAAAAAAAAGGTCAAACATTTTTGAAAAAGCCACTAGGGGCGGCTCTAAAATGCGGCTCTAGAGCCGTGGGTTGCCAACCCCTGGTCTAAGCTAGCTCACAAACTCTAAATAATATAATGTTAATCGAGACAGAATATTATAAATACCTCAAATTTCTGCACGCATGCTTTGTAGGGAATAGGTAAAGACTGCAAACAGATCTGGCATTCATGTACCTGTAAAAAAATAAAATAAAAACACACTCCCTCCCATGCAAGTAAGAGACATTTCTAATTGGCATTCCACCTGCTGACATTCTGACTGGTGGTTTGTGAAGGAGAGTCATGTTCACGTCTGACAACAAGAATAACCAAAAGGCTGTTGGATTAAAAGAGAAATAAAATGAACTAGAAGAGTATGGAGAGGAAACAGAAACAAACACAAAGCAGCTTATTAACGAAAAAGGCAGGTGGGTGAGTAATGACTGGGAAACAAGTGTATGTGGCAATGAGACAAAAACCAAACCGATGTAAAAACAAGTCAACACAGAAAATCAAACCCATAGACAATGCAAACATTTATTAAACTGGAAGGCATCACATTCGGACAAGAAAGGAATTTCATGTTGTTCTGGTCAACTTTGGGAAGAGCACAGTTATATTTGCTCAAATCAGAGCAATCATACTCTAGTCCAGGGGTCTGCAACCCAAAATGTTTTAGAGCCATATTGGACCAAAAACACAAGAAAACAAATATGTCTGGAGCCGCAATGAATGAAAAGTCTTGTATAAGCCTTAGAATGAAGAAACACATGCTGCATGTTCCTATATTAGTTAGAACTGGGGGGGGATTTTTGTTTTCATTATGCACTTTGAGAAAAGTTGAAATGTTGAGATTAAAAAGGAAAGGAAAAAGAACAAAGAGAGAAAAAAGGAAAAAAAGAATAAAAAAGCAAAAAAGGAAAAAAAGTAGAAAAAAAATAAAAAATTGAAAAAAGAAGAAAAAAAATAAAAAAAGAAGAAAAAAAAAAGAAAAAGAAGAGAAAAAAGGGAGAAAAAAATAAGAAAAAAGAAAAAATTAAAAAAGAAAAAAAAAGAAAAAAAGAGAAAAAAGTGAGAGAAAAAATAAAAAAAGAAGAAAAGGAAAAAAAAAATAGAAAAAAAGAAAGAATTTAAAAAAAGAAGAAAAAAAGAAAATAAGAAGAAAAAAAAGAAAAGAAAAAAGGGAAAAAAGAAGAGAAAAAAGAAAAAAAGAAGGAAAAAAAGGAAAAAAAAAAGGTAAAACATTGTTGAAAAAGCTCCAGGAGCCACTAGGGCGGCGCTAAAGAGCCACAGCTCTAGGCAATAAACGTTAGACCCTTAAAGGGATTAAAGTTAAGCAGTTAAAGGTTTTACCTAGAACAGCGACCACTGACGAGCCTCATTTTTGGGTTAATAAAAACGAGGGACAGTGAAACAAACGTATAACGCAGTGAGAGGAAGCTGCTGTTTC